>NC_135958.1:51401751-51521751 GCF_053455715.1 Rhinoraja longicauda
ACATTACATTCTAGTTTGTACTAGGCCAAGTGGACCCGTTGGGCCCAAACCTCTCCTGCATTGGTGCAGCACCCTCTCCTCCCCCCCCCCTCCCCTCTCCCCCCCCACCCCCCCTCCCCTCTCTCCCCCCCACCCCCCTCCCCTCTCCCCCCCACCCCCCTCCCCTCTCCCCCCACCTCCCCTCCTCCCCTCCCCCCACCCCCCTCCTCCCCTCCCCCCACCCCCCCTCCTCCCCTCTCCCCCCTCCCCCCTCTCCCCTCCCCCCTCCCCTCTCCCCCCCACCCCCCTCCCCTCTCCCCCCCACCCCCCCTCCCCTCTCCCCCCCACCCCCCTCCCCTCTCCCCCCACCCCCCTCCCCTCTCCCCCCCACCCCCCCTCCCCTCTCCCCCCCACCCCCCTCCCCCCTCCCCTCTCCCCCCCTCCCCTCTCCCCCCCTCCCCTCTCCCCCCCTCCCCTCTCCCCCCCCTCCCCCTCTCCCCCCTCCCCTCTCCCCCCCACCCCCCTACCCTCTCCCCCCACCCCCCTACCCTCTCCCCACCACCCCCCTCCCCTCTCCACCCACCCCCCTCCCCTCTCTCCCCACCCCCCCTCCCCTCTCCCCCCACCCCCCTCCCCTCTCCCCCCACCCCCCTCCCCTCTCCCCCCACCCCCTCCCCTCCTCCCCCCCACTCTCCCTCCCCCCACTCCTCCCTCCCCCCACTCTCCCTCCCCCACTCTCCCTCCCCCCACTCCTCCCTCCCCCCACTCCTCCCTCCCCCCACTCCTCCCTCCCCCCACTCCTCCCTCCCCCCACCTTCCTCCCCCCCCCCCACTCCTCCCTCCCCCCCACTCCTCCCTCCCCCCACTCCTCCTCCCCCCCACTCCTCCCTCCCCCCCACTCCTCCTCCCCCCCACTCCTCCCTCCCCCCACTTCTCCCTCCCTCCCCCCCACTCCTCCCTCCCCCCCACTCCTCCCTCCCCCCCACTCCTCCCTCCCCCCCACCTCCTCCCTTCCCCCACTCCCTCCCTCCCCCACTCCTCCCTCCCCCCACTCCTCCCTCCCCCCCACTCCTCCCTCCCCCCCCCCACTCCTCCCTCCCCCCCCACTCCTCCCTCCCCCCCACTCCTCCCTCCCCCCCCCCACTCCTCCCTCCCCCCCACTCCTCCCTCCCCCCCACTCCTCCCTCCCCCCCACTCCTCCCTCCCCCCCACTCCTCCCTCCCTCCACTTCCCTCCTCCCTACCCTCCACCCACTCCAACCCCCTCCAACCCCCTCAACCCCACCTTATCCCCCCTCCCCCACCCCCTAGGAGATAGATTTAAACTTTAAATGTGAATAACTTTCAAAATATAACACCGATTTCAATGAAACTTCTTCCATTGGCACCAGAGGGACGATGGTGACTAAGGTGGGCCTAAAATTGTCGCGCAACCGTGCAACGTTTTGGCTGTAGTTCAGCAAGAAACAGACAAACAAACTAGTGTGTTAGTATATAAATTAGATGGATAGATGATGATGCAGCGGTCGAGTTTTACCCACCACTAGGTGGCGCTTTTACACCAGACCCTCTGAAGCAAAACAAAGCCAGTACTAGTTAACCAGTTATGTTTCAGCAATGAAGTAAAGGTCAATAGCTTTCTGCACAAACTTAATTAGAAATTCAGTCAAATTTACAACAACAACAAAAAAAGATCAATTTTTCAAGCATAAACTTGTCTCAAACAGTGAATGATTTATTAGAAAGTGTGCCCATGTGGAAATGGGGGCTTCTGTATTGACTGTTTATCAAGGACAGCACCTCTTATTTGTCACTTAGCTTTATTTGTCTAAAATTGGCCATGCGCTGGGCAATATCCAGTTGTGCATACTTTCTTTATGATATTTAAAAAGAGAGGAGGACTTTGGAACTGGATGCATTCCCAGTCTAATGTTGCACAGAAAAAAAGTGTTCAATGTTATGTGAGGTGCAGTGTAAGTTAGAAGTACAGGGGGCTATTTAATGCAAGTCAGGAAATGAAAACCATTTAGTAATGTTGCCAAACAGCTTGAAGTGGTTTTAGTCCAGAATGAATAGGTTGTTCAGCACAGCTCTCAAACATCTGTTTGCATCTAATAGAACCAGATTCAGACTGGGGCGTCTCTCGGATCGTACTACAGTGCCCTCCATAATGTTTGGGACAAAGACCCATCATTTATTTATTTGCCTCTGTGCTCCACAATTTGAGATTTGTAATAGGAAAAAAATCACATTGTCAGATTTTAATAAAGGCCATTTTTATACATTTTGGTTTCACCATGTAGAAATTACAGCTGTGTTTATACATAGTCCCCCCATTTCAGGGCACCATAATGTTTGGGACTCAGCAATGTCATTTTAAAGTAGTCATGTTTAGTATTTTGTTGCATCTCCTTTGCATACAATGACTGCTTGAAGTCTGCGATTCATGGACATCACCAGTTGCTGGGTGTCTTCTCTGGTGATGCTCTGCCAGGCCTGTATTGCAGCCATCTTCAGCTTATGCTTGTTTTGGGGGCTAGTCCCCTTCAGTTTTCTCTTCAGCATATAAAAGGCATGCTCAATTGGGTTCAGATCGGGTGATTGACTTGGCCACTCAAGAATTAACCATTTTTTAACTTTGAAAAACTCCTTTGTTGCCAATGAGTTTTGAGGCATTTGTTTGAACTTGAGCAGATAGGATGTGTCTATACACTTTAGAATTCATTATGCTACTACCGTCAGCAGTTGTATCATCAATGAAGATAAGTGAACCAGTACCTTCAGCAGCCATACATGCCCAGGCCGTGACACCCCCACCACCGTGTTTCACAGATGAGGTGGTATGCTTTGGATCTTGGGCAGTTCCTTTTCTCCTCCATACTTTGCTCTTGCCATCACTCTGATATTAGTTAATCTTTGTCTCATCTGTCCACAAGACCTTTTTTCAGAACTGTGGTTGCTCTTTTAAGTTCTTGGCAAACTGTAACCTGGCCATCCTATTTTTGCAGCTAACCAGTGGTTTGCATCTTGCAGTGTAGCCTCTGTATTTCTGTTCATGAAGTCTTCTGCAGACAGTGGTCATTGACAAATCCACACCTGACTTCTGAAGAGTGTTTCTGATCTGTCGGACAGGTGTTTGGGGATTTTTCTTTATTATAGAGAGAATTCTTCTGTTCTCAGCTGTGGAGGTCTTCCTTGGCCTGTCAGTCCCTTTGCGATTAGTAAGCTCACCAGTGCTCTCTTTCTTAATGATGTTCCAAACAGTTGATTTTGATAAGCCTGAGATTTGGCTGATGTCTCTAATAGTTTTAATATTGTTTCTCAGTCTCATAATGGCTTTTTTGACTTTCATTGGCACAACCTTGGTCGTCATGTTTATAAACAGCAATAAAAGTTTCCTGGTCTACTTGACTTTAGTTTAGTTTAGTGATACAGTGCGGAAACAGGCCCTTCGGCCCACTGGGTCCACGCCGACCAGCCATCCCTGTACACTAACACTGTCCTACACACACTAGGGATCAGTTACATTTATACCAAGCTAATTAACCTACGTCTTTGGAGTCTGGGAGGAAACCGGAGCACATGGAGAAAACCCACGTGGGTCACAGGGAGAACGTACAAACTTCGTACAGACAGCACCCACAGTCAGGATCGAACCCGGGTCTCTGGCGTTGTAAGGCAGCAACTCTACCACTGCATCAACCTGCTGCCCTCCTATCCCTCCTAGTCTGAGGAAAGTCCATGTGGCCCACAATTGGAGATGTTCATTGCAAGGACTAAAATGGCAGCCCATCTGTAACAGGAGTGTCCACTGAGGAAAATAAATCACAAATGACCCCACAGTGCAAAAAGGGGCAACAGATTGCCACAGCCTCACCAACAGTCTGTCTGTCTTTTTGTCTTTTTTGTTATTTTTAGTGTGTTTTAAATTTTGTGTTAATGTTCTCTGGTTTGTTTTTTTGGGGGAAGGGGGTCGGGGGAAACTTTTTTCTCAATCTCTTACCTTGCCGGAGATGTGATTGATTCCCGGATCATATCTCTGGTCACTCTGCGGCCTAACATCATGGAGTTGGAAGCCTTTTCTCGAGACTGACTCTGAGCCCACCGCAGGGCCGTGGACTTACCATCGGAGCCTGCGATCCCTTGCCTGGGTTCGACGCTCCAACCGCGGCCTGTGGATCTCAACATCGAGGAGCTCGCAGTTTCATTTATTGACATCCACGAGATGCAGGTTGGCCACCATGTTTACTTGCTCTACAAAGGTGGCCATCTTTGTGAAATATGGTTTCTTCCCATACCTTGGAGACAAGGTGGTGAACATATGATTGAAGTTCCTCCACATCACATTTTAGAACCTCAGCAGGCCTGTGTAGGAAGGAACTGAAGAAGGGACTTGACCCAAAACATCACCTCTCGAGATGCCACCTGAATTGAAGAAAAGATTCCAGGATAAGCTCAAACCTGAGAAAGTGCAAGCTCACCACTGACGCCCCCTCCCCTCCCCTCCACCCCCAAAATGTTCAGTAGGCACCTCGCCAATCTTTGTACCCTTTCATAAATGAGACTGCGAGCTCCTCGATGTTGAGATCCACAGGCCGCGGTTGGAGCGTCGAACCCAGGCAAGGGATCGCAGGCTCTGCAGTAATCAGCCAGAACCAGACCCTGAGGAATCTCTGGCCCAGGACAAACTGAAAATGGAAGAGGAATATTTGGGTTGGCACAGGGAGCCTCGCTTACATGAGCTGTGGGGACATAAATGGTGGGAGGAGTACACCACCTCCCAAACCCACAAACTCACAAGCAAGCCCTGCATGTCCCACATTGGCCTCTTCCTCCCAACCCCCCTCAGAGTGGAGTTGAAGCAAGTCATCCTAGATCCTGAGAGACTCCCTGCCCAAGACTGCCCAGAAATGGAAGCTATTTTTGTTGTCGTTTTCCTTTCCCTCTCTCCATCCTGGAACATCTGCGCTACCTGTCATCAACGCCCTCCCCCCTCCACCCCCAAAATGTTCAGTAGGCACCTCGCCAATCTTTGTACCCTTTCATCAAGGAGAATCTTGGCCTTTCAGAGTTGCTGTTGGGTTTGTCTTTTTTTCCACAAGATTCTATTTCACAGGATTGTCTCGGGTGAAGTATTTTGTGGGTGGGTGTTCTTTTTGTGGTAAATGAGGAAGAGATGTATCTGATTTTTTTTAAACCAAACACTAGAAAGCGACTCTTTCATCAGGCGCTCTTGGAACAAGGAACTCTTGCTCTTTCCCTGCATACACTAACATAAAGACAATGTAAAGAAGCCTCAACAAAGTGCATCTTGTAATTAGATATTTATTATAAGGTTCACTCTAGTAATCAGTTGACAATGTGATCAATAACAGCATCACAAACCTTTGACAGCCCAAGTAATGGTAGGTTTAAGCAATGACTGCTTTATTTTAGAATACCATGCCCTTTTTAATTGCCGCCTTAAGCACTATTTTTTTCTTTTCATTTACTTTGGCTGTGTGTCCTTGATAACTTCTAAGTGCCACCTGTCCACAGCTGAAGTATTGAACAATGAGAGCTGCTATAGAAATATGGGGGGGGGGGGAATGGGATGCATTAATTGGCCACTCTTCATATTGCCGTGTGATAAAAAATGTTTCACACAGTTCTGAAACAATGTGGGTATTTATTCATTATGTGGTTAAGTGGTCCACTGAATCATTTTATTCAGCAAAACCAGTGACTCATTTGAGGTTGCGATGCTTTTTCTATTAGATCTTCATTGGCCCAGTTTGGCCAGAATTCTTACGCCTTTGGTGCTTTTTTCCTTACAAATTGCTAGTGAATTGCCTCTGTTAAAGGTTGCAAAAGTTTTTCATCAGAGAAGGGACATGTAGGCACGGCACAGTGGCACAGCTAGTGGAGCTGCTGCCTCACAGCACAAGAGGCCCAGGTTCAATCCTAATCTTGGGTTCTGCCTGTGTGAGCTTTGCACGCTCTCTGTGACTGCATGGATTTCTTCCAGGTGCTCCAGTTTCCTCCCATTTCCTAAAGGCGTTCAAGCCGGTTGATTAATTGACCAGCGTAAATGGCCCCTGGTGCGTACAGAGTAGATTTGAAAGTGGGAAAACATAGAACAAATGTGAACGGGCGATCGATGGTTGGCATGAACTTGGTGGGCCGAAGGGCATGTTTCCCTGCTGTATCTTTTAATTCAATGTCATTCAGAAAAAGTAGGATTGGTGTAAATGGGGATTGATGGTCAACATGAATTTAGCGGGCTGAAGGGCCTGTTTCCAGGCTGAATCTCTCTATGATACTATGACTATTTGAAAGGTGTCTGGACAGTTTTGATATGGTAACAAGGAAGCTCTCGTTCCAATTATTGGTAATCAGAAGATATGTACTTGAGGAGGGAGGGAGAGAAGGAGAATTAATATATATCGCTGGGAATGTTAAAATGAGGCAGAATTTTGATTGTTCTTAAAAGGACCATTACGAAATATTTGGGGTGAAAAAATCTCTGAAATTATTGAAGGTAAAGACTGGGAAAAATAATTCAGCAGCCAGTTCATTCAGATGGCTAGCACGGGATTGATGGACTGAGTAGCCTCTGCCTTTTCTATTTAATTACAATATTGGATTCAGGTAAAGTGTTCGCCAGGGCCGGGGATCCAGTGTATTATTCCTGGAAAGGTTCTCTTGGATAGTTATTCATATTCCCGTTAACTGACCCAGAATAAAACTCCATGAGCTTATGAAAAAAATCTTAATAATCAGTAGGCTTATGAAATTTTGATAATAATGTTACACTCGGGTCATTTAAAAAATCCCTGTTTGTTTTGACCTTTCATGTGGAGAAAGCCTATTAGAAATGATGGTTAACAATATTAAAGTATTTAGGGTCCTTGGCTGAACAAGTTTTGCAATTCAACATCTGGCTTGTACCAGTACTCTGGGAGTCACTGAGGTGTACAGTGGAATATAATTATTCTCATTTTTTGTTCCTGGAGAAAATCAGTGGTTTACTAAAGAATAAGAATTATTTTTCTGAAATCAGGTTGATTTGAAGAAAACTCTTCTATGCTTTTAACTTTTCTTATTATGCAAGCATGCAAACGCATTTCTTTAGAAAACACTCTCATTTTAGTTGGAGACTACAATTGCTGGGATCTTGAGCAAAAAACAGTGCTGAAGGAACTCAGTGAGTCAGGTAGCATCTGTGAGAGGAATGGACAGGTTATGTTTCAGTACTATCAGTGTGAAGAAAGGTCCTGACCTGAAATGTTGTCTGTCTTACTTCACTCCACTAATGTTGCACAAATCGCTGAGTTCCTCAAGCAGTTTTTGTTTTTGTTGTTCCCATTTTTAGTTAATACTTTACACATTTCTCCACACAAAACATCTGCGACATTGACAATACATGTTAAATCTTTGTTAATTTTGGCGGAGTTTCTTTAAGTCAAGTGCAAATATTCATTTGTTTACCAGAGTTGATTTTATCAGCAGGATATTTGAGATGAGTAAGTGGATTGGGTAATAATAATCACAGTAAAATTAAAGGGACTAAATCAGCGATATCCCTTTTGATGGGCTGCACTTCAATGTATAATTTCTACCCATCTTTCATCTTGAGAGCTAAATGCAGTAAGTGCAGACATTATTATGAAACTCAAGATCATGTTGACATGTCACAAGCATTAAACATAGTTTAAAACTTTCATGGATTCATATTTAGTAAAACCTCCTTTAAATGAACAGCGGGACTAAATAACTTTTCGTTTGGCCAGACTGAGTAGTGGGTGAAATCTTGGTGGTTTTCATTTTGTTGCTGGGGACTGGGAAGAAAAAGAGGAAGTATTTTCAGATCTAAACCGTATCAATGTAATTTGCCCGAGAGAAAGAATTTGCTTCCTTTTGGTCACTGTCCTACTTGCCACGTAGTAAGTGAATCAAAGCTCATTATTTAAACGGTTTTAAACACCCCTTTGTGCGCGGCTGCAAGGCATGTATGCAGTGTTGTTATTCAGTGTTGCCATCAAGGACATGTGGTTCCTTGGGTGCACTGTGAGGGGGTAAAATCTGGCTCAGGTGATGCCCAACAGTGGGAACATAAACAGAAGCAGGCCATTCAGCCCTTCAAGAAGATCATGGTCAGTCTTCTACCTCAGCAACTTTCCTGCACTTTCCCCATGTCCCTCGATTCCCTGACGCAATGTATTCGACTGTTTCACACGGTTAACCCAACAACTGTGCCTCCTCAATTCTCCTGGGGAGTGAACTCCAATGATTCACCTGCCTCTGGGTGAAGCAATTTCTTGTCATCTGTTCCCTTTTGCTGACTCTTGTGACCTGGCCTGAGCTGACCACAGTAATGTCACTGGTGCATTGACCAGTGCAGCCAAAGCCCTCCTTCCTCAGCGATTCCCTTCTGGCCATTTCACTGCCATTAACAACATTGTCAAACCGCCGCTGAATTTAGGTTCATTTTGTGATGTTCCCATGTTTAGCCGGAATCTGATGAAGGGCCCCGACCCAAAACGTCACCTATTCATGTCTTCCAGAGATGCTGCCTGACCTGCTGAGTTACTCCAGCACTTTGTATTTAAACCCACACCTGCAGTTCGTTGTATCTACATTTCGAAGGAGCTATGTTGTGGCTTATTTCAGCGACCTGTTTGCAACCTCTCTGGGAACTGAAACTACCCCCTCAATTTAGTCCACCTTCCAAGCCAGCATTTGGATCGGAACTCCCAGTGTCTTATTTCAGATGTGCTGAGCTGTATGTAAACTGATATTGGGAGTTGGGGATCGTTACAGTGGGTTAAAGTTCAGTGGCTTGTCCCACAGGTTTGGATGGCAGTGTTTCACTGCAAGCACCAGTTCATTCACAACAGCTACAGATTTACAGCTGTTGTACAAATAAGACCTCTGTTTACTTGTACAGAGGCGGCAGTTAAAATTAATGGTGTGTTTGTTTTTAAATAGTAATGGCCAATGGTGATTTGAGCAATCTTGTAATCTCTTTGAAGACTAGTTACCTTTCAGCATCAATCAATATGAACTTGGGACCACATATCTCTGAGGCAGGTCTTATTTAGGATCTAATTAGGGTTGACAACTGTCCTGTATTAGCTGGGACATCCCGTATTTTGGGCTAAATTGGTTTGTCCCATACGGGACTGCCTTTGTCCAGTATTAGGCCTGGGGGGCGCTGTAAGCCCGGGGGCCGCTGGGCCTCCACTGTAGGATAGCGGAGTGTGTTCGGGGAGCAGAGCCGAGTGCGTTTGCCTAACGGAGGTTGCATAGCAGCCCGCCTCCTGGCTTGGGCGGCCGCCATTGATGGAGCGGGAGCACGTGGCCGCTGGTTGGGTGAGATCACACGGGGCGCGAGCGGTGACATCACCTTTTGTCCCTTATTTGGGAGTGAGAAAGTTGGCAACCCTAGATCTAATTGACTTTTCCCCTGATACAAACTCATCATGATGTGATCTTTCCCAGCAAGGTTTGCAGGTGAACTTGTATAAAATAATTGGTTTTCTTGTCCAAATAATTGTTCTTTCTTTTGAGATCACCTTGATGTGAACATGGGCTGATGTGACGACACCTTTAGGTACATGGACATGGAGGGTTATGGATCACGGGCAGGCGGATCGGCATCATGTTTGGCACAGACATTGTGGGCCGAAGGGCCTGTTTCTATGCTGTACTTTTAGTTCTACGAAGTACCAAAGATTAAGAATGAGGCAAAATTGGAAGGAAGGAAATTCTGTCCGTTGTGATTTCAAGTGACTGGAGCAACTGTTTTTTTTAAATTATTGTTACATCTGTGAAGATGCTGTGAAATTTTTTATTTTGCCTGCTATCGAGGCAAATCACACCACACACGAGTGTGTCAGGCCGTGCAAAAAGAAAAGAAACAAAGTGCCAAATACAGTGTTGCAGCTACAGAGAAAGTGCAAATATAAAATGTGCAAGGGCTTCAACGTGGTAGATTGGGGGATTATGAATTCAGCCTTTTCATTATTAGACCTCTGTCCAGGAGTCGGATAACAGTGGGGGAGAAGGTGTTCTTGTACCTGGTAGTATCTGGTCCAACTGGACACTAGTTGGTGAGATGTTTAGTGATGCTGTAGACTCGCCACATTAAGATTTTCTATTTCAATTGGGCTTTAATTTTGATGACGTTAATGGGTCACATCAAAGAATCTCCTCATTTATTCAGACGGAATTTGATTTGTGCAATATTATTCTCATGGGTGGATTAATGAGCATTTGGGAGACGGCTGGAATGGATTTGCTGGCTGGAGGCAACTTCTGCCATGTGACAACTCTTTGTGGCAACATTGGAATGGTTGAGTTGAAGGCTGTGGTGTACCTACACATTGCCCATGTTTATGTTTTAATGTATCGGCAGGCATTCATATTTCCAACTTGTCTTTAGTGTAGTTTTGTTCAGAGGTAAAGCACGGAAACAGGCCCTTCGGCCCACCAAGTCCGCGCCGACCAGCGACCCCCGTACACTAGCGCGATCCTACACACAAGGAACAATTTACAATTTTGCCAAAGCCAATTAACCTACAAACCTGTATGTCTTTGGACTGTGGGAGGAAACTGGAGCGCCTAAAGTAAGCCCATGTGGTCACAGGGAAAACGTCCAAACTCTGTACAGATAGCACCCGTAGTCAGGATCGAACCCAGGTCTCTTGCACTGCAAGGCAGCAACTTTACCACTGCGTCGCCCTGTTCAGGTGGTGAACCTTTCTCATGAATGGATCCCTGCTGTAATCCAGGGTGGATTTGTATTGTTTTGACTTGTTATGTGTTGGTCCTACAACATGATTGTCCATGGGCTATTTGGAAATGGAAATCAGCAGAGCTGATCCTGGTGTTGGCCTCACAGGGCATCCACTTTGCTGTTGGGGTCACTTGATACAGACCAGTGGAGAAAATTATAGAGGGATTCTCTCCCTATGCCTGCTGTTCGCCACTCCCTGTCCTGGGACACTGGGCCTATTCTGTGTGCCCCATTGCTATCTAGGCTAAAACCAGCCTGGTACCAACAATCAATGCCGATCTGCTGGTGATCCGGATTCTCTCTTCTATTTCAGATGCAGGAAACTGAACCAATTTGTTGTATAAAACATCTGACATATGAGACTTAGCAAATGCTTTCCTGCTCTTCCTGGAAATTGGTGGAACATAGAGCAGATAATATTGTTGACGTTTTGTTGATCGGATTTTATTGCTTTTGCACAGCACATAATGGTAAAACAGATGCGATTGTTTTATTTAAACCATTTAGGTGATCATTTCCATATTCATTTACCTTTCCCTTCATGGTCAAATGCAGTAACCATCCTCTTCATCTTGTACTTGGATTGTAACTTGCTGTGTGATGTAAGGCCGATGAGAAACAATTCTTCAGTAGGATTACAGATAGATACAAAATGGTGGAGTAACTCAGCGGGTCAGGTAGCAGCTCTGGAGAGAAGGAATGGGTGACGTTTCGGGTTGAGACCCTTCTTCAGACTGTTGAGGAGCATACTGTGAAGCTGAATTATAGAAACATAGAAAATAGGTGCAGGAGTAGGCCATTCGGCCCTTCGAGCCTGCACCGCCATTCAATATGATCATGGCTGATCATCCAGCTCAGTAACCTGTACCTGCCTTCTCCCCATACCCCCTGATCCCTTTAGCCACAAGGGCCACATCTAACTCCCTCTTAAATATAGCCAATGAACTGGCCTCAACTACCTTCTGTGGCAGCTCAACTACCTTCTGTGGCAGTTAAAACGCAGTAATACCTTGGTCTGCATTACTGTGGGTAGCAACATCATGTTTAAGACTCACCAATTTATAACTAATTAGCAATTACTGTTGACTTACTTGTAGGATTCGTCTTTTGAATATGACAGATTAAAAAATACATTTGCCTTTTATCCAAAATGACACTCAAATGAAAATGGACCAACCAGACCTGACTTTGTTCGAAATGTGTTGGAAGGAAATGCAGATGCTGGTTTACATCGACGCAAATGGTAGAGTAACTCAGCGGCACAGGCAGCATCTCTGGAGAGATGAAATAGGTGACGTTTCAGTTTGAGACCTTTCTTCAGACTGAGTCAGGACAGAGTCTGGCGATATGGCAGGGTAAGGTGTGGAAACGACAGATCAAAGCAGGCGATTCTACATTTACTTATCATTGTCTGCTTTGATCTGTCGTTTTCTCACCTTACCCCTCCATATCTCTAGACTCCCTCTGTCTTCTCCCCATAACCCCTGATGCCTGTGCTAATCAAGAATCTATCTATCTCTGCCGTAAAAATATCCATTGAATTCCACAGATTCACCACGCTCTGACTAAAGGAATTTCTCCTCATTTTCTTCCCAACAGAACATCACTTTATTCCAAGGTTATGACCTCTGGTCCTCGACTCTCCCACTGGCCATTATTATTTTCTGTTAACCTACACACTCCAGAAACACCCTTGTTGTTAACTTCCATAAGGATGAGCTGCTTTCTCTTGAGTAGGTGACAGTCTGCACAGGAAGCATTTCACCAGAAACATATCAACCAACACAAAAATACAGTGCCCTCCATAATGTTTGGGACAGACCCATCATTTATTTATTTGCCTCTGTACTCCACAGTTTGAGATTTGTAATAGAAAAAAATCACGTGTGGTTAAAATGCACATTGTCAGATTTTATTAAAGGGTATTTTTTATACATTTTGATTTCACTGTAGAAATTACAGCTGTGTTTATACAAAGTCCCCCCATTTCAGAGCACCATAATGTTTGGGACACATGGCTTCACAGGCGTTAATAATTGCTCAGGTGTGTTTAATTGCCTCCTTAATGCAGGTATAAGAGAGCTCTCAGCACCCAGTCTTTCCTCCAGTCTTTCCATCACCTTTGGAAACTTTTATTGGTGTTTATCAACATGAGGACCAAAGTTGTGCCAATGAAAGTCAAAGAAGCCATAATAAGACCGAGAAACGAGAATAAAGCTGTTAGAGACATCAGCCAAACCTTAGGCTTACCAAAATCAACTGTTTGGAACATCATTAAGAAGAAAGAGAGCATTGGTGGGCTAACTAATCACAAGGGGACTGGCAGGCCAAGGAAGACCTCCACAGCTGATGACAGAAGAATTCTCTCTATAATAAAGAAAAATCCCCAAACACCTATCCGGCAGATCAGAAACACTCCTCAGGAGTCAGGTGTGGATTTGTCAATGACCACTGTCCGCAGAATACTTCATGAACAGAAATACAGAGGCTACACTGCAAGATGCAAACTACTGGTTAGCCGCAAAAATAGGACGGCCAGGTTACAGTTTGCCAAGAGCACCTAAAAGAGCAACTACAGTTCTGGAAAAATGTCTTCTGGACAGATGAGACGACGATTTACTTATATCAGAGTGATGGCAAGAGCAAAGTATGGAGGAGAAAAGGAACTGCCCAAGGCAGCACGGCACGGTGGCGCAACGGTAGAGTTGCTGCTTTACAGCGAATGCAGCGCCGGAGACTCAGGTTCGATCCTGACTACGGGTGCTGTACTGTAAGGAGTTTGTACGTTCTCCCCGTGACCTGCGTGGGTTTTTCCGAGATCTTCGGTTTCCTCCCACACTCCAAAGACGTACAGGTTTGTGGGTTAATTTGACTGGGTAAAATGTAAAAATTGTCCCTAGTGGGTGTAGGATAGTGTTAATGTGCGGGGATCGCTGGGCGGTGTGGACTTGGTGGGCCGAAAAGGCCTGTTTCCGCGCTGTATCTGAAATATGAAGAAAAAAAAAAATGGAAAAAAAATGAAATAAGATCAGAAGCATACCACCTCATCTGTGAAACACGGTGGTGGGGGTGTCATGGCCTGGGCATGTATGGCTGCTGAGGGTACTGGCTCACTTATCTTCATTGATGATACAACTGCTGATGGTAGCAGCATAATGAATTCTGAAGTGTATAGACACATCCTATCTGTTCAAGTTCAAACAAATGCCTTAAAACTCATTGGCCGGCAGTTCATTCTACAGCAAGACAATGATCCCAAACATACTGCTAAAGCAACAAAGGAGTTTTTCAAAGCTAAAAAAGGTCAATTCTTGAGTGGCCAAGTCAATCACCCGATCTGAACCCAATTGAGCATGCCTTTTACATGGTGAAGAGAAAACTGAAGGGGACTAGCCCCCAAAACAACATAAGCTAAAGATGGCTGCAATACAGGCCTGGCAGAGCATCACCAGAGAAGACACCCAGCAACTGGTGATGTCCATGAATCGCAGACTTCAAGCAATCATTGCATGCAAAGGATATGCAACAAAATACTAAACATGACTACTTTCATTTACATGACATTGCTGTGTCCCAAACATTATGGTGCCCTGAAATGGGGGGGGACTATGTATAAACACTGCTGTAATTTCTACCAAAATGTATAAAAATTGCCTTTATTAAAATCTGACAATGTGCACTTTAACCACATGTGATTTTTTTTTTTCTATTACAAATCTCAAATTGTGGAGTATAGAGGCAAATAAATAAATGATGGGTCTTTGTCCCAAACATTATGGAGGGCACTGTATGTGGACTTTCAGAGAGAAATCTGCAACTAAAGTGGTCTCATTTTCTGCACAAGCTGCATGCAAAATGACATTATTTTACAAGCATCTAATGCAGAACTTGGGCCATCTGCACAAGTAGAGATTGATGGCAGGCATGGTCTCTGACATTTCCAGTCCCTCTGGTTCCATTCTGACCTCTGGTGCTGTCGACTTGGTGTTTGCATGCTCTCTTTGCGATTGCGCGAGTTTCGCTTTGGCTCCATTTGTTTTCATCCCGCATTCCCAAAGATCTGCTGGTTTATGAGTACATTAGCCGCTGTAAATGGCCCCTTGTGTGGGTAGGCAGTGAACCAGGAGAGTGTTAATGGGCACATGTGAGGTAACAGATTGCATGGGGGATTGAGATTGATGAGATTGCTCCGAGAGCCAGCACAGACTCGATTGACCGAATGGCCTCCCCACTGTAATGCAGGGAATGGAGGGATGTGGATCATGTACAGGCGGATGGGAGTGTGTCTTGGCATCGTGTTTGGCACCGAAACAAAAGCTAGTTTCTGTGCTGTACTGTTCTGTGTTCTATCAATCTGTTCCATTAATCTCCAGAATAGCTCAATTTGACTGAGAATCCACCAAAATAATATTCCCGGTGCAGAACTAACCGATGTTTAATTCAGCACTAGGAACAATATGCGGGGAAATTAAATTTCTATCTCCTTTGTACTTTAATGCCTCTGGTTGGTGCTTTGAATATATTTGGTCACCTGTAAAGTGGGGCACCCAGCTCTGTGTTTCTTTCAGAACTTCATAGAGAACAACATTGGTGTATTCTGTGTTATGGGCAGCTAAGGAGAATGATTATTCAACGTCCAGATTAAAGTCTGAAGCAATAGTCTTAGCTAAGGCTCCGATCTCCCATCATCTGTGGCTGAGTCGTTTCTAAGAACTGTAGGGGATGTGGTGTGGAAATGGGGGAAGTAAAATGAATAACGCTGGGCGGCACGGTGGCGCAGCGGTAGAGTTGCTGCCTTACAGCGAATGCAGCGCCGGAGACTCAGGTTTGATCCTGACTACGGGCGCCGTCTGTACGGAGTTTGTACGTTCTCCCCGTGACCTGCGTGGGTTTTCTCCGAGATCTTCGGTTTCCTCCCACACTCCAAAGACGTACAGGTATGTAGGTTAATTGACTGGGTAAATGTAAAAATTGTCCCTAGTGTGTGTAGGATAGTGTTAATGTGCGGGGATCGCTGGGCGGCGTGGACTCGGTGGGCCGAAGGCCTGTTTCCGTGCTGTATCTCTAAATCTAAAAAATCTAAGATCTAAAAAGACACAAAGTGATAGTCTGTGTGTAGGAAAGAACTGCAAATGCTGGTTTAAACTGAAGATAGACACAAAATGCTAGAGTAACTCAGCGGGACAGGCAGCATCTCTGGAGAGAAGGAATGGGTGACATTTCGGGTCGAGACCCCCCCCTTCAGTCTGAAGAAGGGTCTTGACCCGAAACGTCACCCATTCCTTCTCTTCAAAGAGATGTTCTGTTAGCCTTGGTCAAAGAGGATAACATTTCATTGTGTAAATGCATCATCAGGCCTCAGTTAATGCTCCTTGCTATTTCACAACACATCCTATTGGCTTTGGATAAAATATCTTTTGAACATTAAATGGGCCACATATTAACCTTGATATTTAATAGCTTCCAGCATAACTTCACTGTTCTTAAAAGTTTTGTATTTTGCCCTTCTGAGTAACCAACCTTTTTCAATGTGAAGAAAGGTGTCGACCCAAAACGTCACCTGTTCTTTTTCTCCAGAGATGCTGTCTGACCTGCTGAGTTACTCCAGCTTTTTGTGTCTGTCTTTCTCAATTTAAAGACCTGAGAATTGTACTAGCCAGCAGCACAGAGCTAAAACAGACGACCATTTTGGGGGTGGGGGGGGGGGAATAGTTACTTATGCAAAATGGTGTACAACTTTATGTTCGAAAAGTGCGAACATATATTAATGTGATGTAAGAAAAAGTTTAATTGATAAAGGAGGCCCACAGGATGCCTTCACACAGACATTCCCTCTCTGTTTAATTGAGGAGGGGCGAAGAATCTGCATTAACTGGTCACCTGCCGAGCGAGGCCTGGGGCATTCCAGTGACAAGTGGCGGTGGCCCTCGTGAGGTATGTTGGCCAACTAGTGCTGCCTATTGTTAGCAGCATCACGTACTTTCCGTAACATCGGGTTCAGAGGGCAAGTCATCCAAAGCAGCTGCAACATGACTGCTGGCCTGTGCAGAATGCTGTAATTACATCCTCGCGTCAGGCAGTGAGTGCAGCAGTGGTTGGGGCCCGAGTCAGGTTACCTCAGGATGCTGTCAGCATCCGTAACGTAATCCTCAGCAGAGTTCACTTTGGACTCCGCACAATGCCCTCTTTGTAGGGTTGCCAACTGTCCCGTATTAGCCGGGACACCCCGCCGTTTGGGCTGAATTAGTTTGTCCCGCGCGGGACAGCCCTTGTCCCGTATTGGTAGGATTGCCAACTTCCTCGCTGCCAAATAAGGGACAAAGGGTGACGTCGCTGCCCCACGTGACCTCGCCCAGCCAGTGGCCACGTGCTCCCGCTCCACCAATGGCGGCCGCCATTGGTGGAGCGGGAGCACGCGGCCGCTGGCTGGGCGAGGTCACGTGGTGGTGACGTCACCCTTTGTCCCTTATTTGGGAGCGAGGAAGTTGGCAACACTATACCAGACCCATCTTTGGACTTCCTAGTGCCCAAGGTCCACAATGTACCACTTTATTCACCGTGCGGATCCCAAGGTCAGCTTCACGTGACTTGATTCGGGGTGGTAAAGGAGGAATGCAAACAGTTTTGTCATCTGCTCACCTTTTTGGTGAAAGAAAAAATGTAGGGGGTCACAGCGACCTCTTTCATTTCAACACAGTGGAGCAAGAATTTCAGCTTTGCATTGTTAAAATGTCATGTCTGTATCACTGACGAAATGCAGTCCTTTCTTGAAACTTCAGATGACTCACACACGTTTGTTCTGTTTCTTTAATTCTTTCTAACCTCTTTGATAAAAGAATTGCTTTATGAAGTAATAAAGTAACAGATTAAATCTGAACTTTTGGACTGATTAACTTCAATTTTTGAATTATTAACTCTGGCATCCTGGAAATAATATCTGTCCTCGTTGCAGCCTTTTGATTCCTTCTCGTGTTCTGACAAAGATTAGAAGTCTATTGTTGTGTAGGAAAATAACTGCAGATGCTGGTACAAATCGAAGGTATCATAAAATGCTGGAGTAACTCAGCGGGTCAGGCGGTACCTCAGGAGAGAAGGAATGGGTCCTCCTTCCCAGTTCTCCCACTAGTCTTCCTGTCTCCAACTACATCCTATCTTTGTCCCACCCCCTCCCCTGACATCAGTCTGAAGAAGGGTCTCGACCCGAAACGACACCTATTCCTTCTCTCCTGAGATGCTGCCTGACCCGCTGAGTTACTCCAGCGTTTTGAGAAATCTATTGTTAGTATCTCAAGTGCACCGTGTGACCAGAGCTCATTTAGTAAAGTGTTAAATGAGAGAGATTACTGTATGCTTGAGGAGGGACATCCTTGCTATTGAGGCTGTGCAGCGTAGGTTCACGAGGCTAATACCCGGGATGGCGGGACTGTAAGCATTGTGCTAGAAGGAAACAATCTTATAATGTCTGTGCTCATTTCTGCTGCAAATAGTTGTGTTCACTTTGAATGAAGTTGCACATTGCACAAGTTGCTGGAACTTGGCATGACAACAGGACAACAGGTGTTGTCTCAAGGCAGTGACATCCATCTTCAAGGATCCTCACCCATCTGAGCCATGCCCTCTTGGGGTTTGGACAATCCCTTTAGGAAACCCATCCATTTTCAATTCAGAATTCGTGGCGGGTTTTTGATAAAATTTTACATTGGCTATCAAGTGAAAGCATTTCTTGTCACTTTTGGACATTCAAAAACAATGAAAGGATAAATCTACACCAATTTGTTGTGGATCAAGTCATTGCACCTTGTACACAAAATAAGGACCAGGTCAGAAACTAAGCCTCACCACATTCAGCTTTTATAGACAATAGACAATAGGTGCAGGAGGAGGCCATTCGGCCCTTCGAGCCAGCACCGCCATTCAATGTGATCATGGCTGATCATTCTCAATCAGTACCCTGTTCCTGCTTTCTCCCCCTACCCCCTGACTCCGCTATCCTTAAGAGCTCTATCTAGCTCTCGCTTGAATGCATTCAGAGAATTGGCCTCCACTGCCTTCTGAGGCAGAGAATTCCACAGATTCACAACTCTCTGACTGAAAAAGTTTTTCCTCGTCTCAGTTCTAAATGGCCTACCCCTTATTCTTAAACTGTGGCCAGCGGGTCAGGCAGAATCTCTGGAGAAAATGGATGGGCCGGGACCCTTCTTACAGACCCTTTTCTCCAGAGATGCTGCCTGACCCGCTGGGTTACTCCAGCACGTTGTGTCCATCTTTGGTATAAACCAGCATCTGCAGTTCTTTGTTGCTAAGTTTGTACAAAACAAGTCACTAACACAAGCACACTATCAAGAACAAGTACATGATAGTGGAAGAGGCAGTCCATTGTATTCCATTGCTGAGTTGGGATTAGGAGTGTACAGAACATCGTACTTGTAGGAATGGTACTTCAAGCGTCTGCTCCACCTGCCTGATTGTAGCAGTGGGAAGAGGGCATGGCTCAGATGGGTGAGGATCCTTGAAGATAGATGTCACTGCCTTGAGACAACACCTCGTGGATGCTGTTGATGGTGCAAATGATCACTTAGTTGGAAAGAGACTACACCGTGTAGTGGTGCAGAGGGATGTGTAGCTCCCTCCTACGTAACTCATTAAAAGTCAGTGACATATTGCACACTTCCTCTGGTTAATTTGGCTTTGCCAACAGACGTAAACAGATGACAGTCAGCAGTAAAGATCTTCAGGGATGTCAGGAGTTATGAGGAGAAGGTGGGAGAAAGCGGTTAGGAGGGAGAGATAGATCAGCCATGATTGAATGGCGGAGTAGACTTGATGGGCCGAATATCCTAATTCTGCTCCTATCGCTTGTGACCTTATGATCTTGGCATGTTATTTAGTAATTCACATTTTTGGAGCAGAGTGCTGTCAAATGCTGCTGTTAAGAGCTGCACAATGAGAGGGATTTATTACAACAAAAAAACACTGAGTTGGAATATTCTTTACTATATACTGTGAAAATTGTAGCTGTGAAGTATTATGCTTCCTGATGACAGAAACATAATTGCAATTATTGCAAAGTGCAGTTTAAAAGCTTCAAGATTTAATGTGCTGCTTTTCTCCTTCCAGCTTCTTGTCGTCCATGTAATGACATGGAGGTACTCCTTGCTGCCTGCACCAGTGATTTGGGTAAGCCTAATTATGCTCGTTTATTTGTAACCATGGTGCAGAGGCATGCTGGCAATGTGAAGAAGGTTGACTGAATATGATATTAAGGATGAGATCCTGTGAAGGCGAAGAGGAATATTGACCCAGAAACTCAAGAAAGAGACACCAGGAACTGCAGATGCTGGAATCTTGCATTGAATTCAAAGTTCTGGAGTAACTCAGCAGGTCTGGTAGCATCTCTGGAGGACATGGGTAGGCTATATTTTGGGTTGGGGCTAGGGTAGCCAACTGTCCCTTATTAGCCGGGACATCCCGTATTTTGGGCTAAATTGGTTTGTCCCATACGGGACCGCCCTTGTCCCGTATTAAGCCCGGGGAGGGCTGTAGGCCCGGACGCTGTAGGCCCGGACAGTGTAGGACTGGAGGCCTGAGCGCCGCCTAACGGAGGTTGCGTAACAACCCGCCTCCCGGCCCGGGCGGCCGCCATTTTTGGAGCGGGAGCGCGTGGCCGCTGGCTGGGTGGGGTGCGGGGCGGTGACATCATCTTGTCCCTTATTTGGGAGTGAGATAGTTGGGGGCCTTCATAAGACTGATTGCAATAGGGGAGAGAAAGCCTAAAAAAAACAGCGCAGTTATAGAACAGTTTGGGTGGAGATAAATAAGAAGGGTAATAAGCCACTGGCGAGCAACATATGTAGGCCCCTTACAGTGGTTATCAGGCAGGACAGTGTATAAATCAGGAAATAATAAGGTTTGTAAGAAACATTCTTCAATAACCACGAGTGATTTTAAATTATCAGACAGGTAAAATAAATCGGCTTAGCAAAGGTAACCTGAGGTTGGGTTGAACAGTTCCATGAAACAATATTTAAGGAACTGAGTACTTTGTTTATATATCTGTTCGGCTGCTGCAAGTAAAGAATTGTTTAGACGTTAGGCTTTACTTTAGAGATACAGTGTGGAGACGGGTCCTTCGGCCCACTGAGTCCATGCCGATCAGCGATGACCCCGAACACCGGCACTATCCTACACACTTTACAATTTACAGAAGTCAATAAACCTACAAACCCACACGTCTTTGGAGTTAGGGGGGGAAACTGGAGCACCCGGAGAAAACCCACCAGGTCATAGAGAGAACGTACAAACTCTGTACAAACAGCACACATAGTCAGGGTCGAACCCAGGTCTCTGGCGCTGTAAGGCAGCAACTCTACCGCTGCGCCACCGTGCCTATTGTTTCATTGTTCTGTTTCAGGACAAATGATAAAAATAAAACATTCTTGACAAACAAGGGCGTAGTATTATTTTTAATTCAGTAATATAGAATGAAACAGAATCCTCTAAGAATGAGTGATTACAGCATGGTAGGGTTTCAAATGCAATTTTGAGCATGTGTCTGAAACTAGTGTCCAAGATTTAAATAATGTCCAAGTGCAATAGAATGAGGTCAGAGGCGACTGAGGTGAACTGGGGAAGTATATTAAAAGAGAAGGCATAGCGTATAAGAGTGTAAACTGGCAAGTAATATAAAAACAGATAGTAAGACGAAATGGAGCTATTTTAAATGATGGGGGCCTTGGCCTTGGTAAACCTTGGTCCCTTAGAGAATGAGATGGGAAATTGTGAATTGGCAGAGGGTCTAAATAATTATTATGAGTCCACAGTTGAAGACTGAAAATATCCTCATGATAAATAAATGAAGGGCTATGTTGAGGGGTGATCTTAAAACAGTCTGAATCAGTCGTAAAAATGTTCCAGACATACTAGTGGGGCTAAAGGCCAACAAGTCCCATGGATCTGGTAGACAGCATCCCAGGGTCTTAAGGAAGTGGCTGCAGTGATCGTGAATGCATTAGTTGTAATTGGCCAAAATTCCATGGATTATGGAGGGGCCCAGAGGACTGGGCAAAATGCAGATGTGACACCACTGTTCAAGAAAGGAGGGAACTATTGGCCAGCTAGCCAAATAAATATTATTGGGGAAAATGTTGGAATCCATTATTAACGAGGCAATAGCAGTACTTTAGACTGTAGACTTTACACTTTAGAGATATGGCACAGAGACAGGCCCCTCAACTCACCGAGTCCGCGCTGATCAGCGATCTAGCACTATCCTGTGCACTAGGGACAATTCACATTTGCTTTTTACTGAAGCCAATTAACCTGCAAACCTGTGCATCTCTGGAGTGTGAGTGGAGACTGGGGCAGCCAGAGATAGCCCATACAGGGAGAACGTACAAACTTTGCATAGACAGCACCCGTTGTCAGGATCGAACCCAGGTCTCTGGTGCTGTAAGGCAGCAACGTTACCGCAGCGCCGCATAATTCTGTACGTTTACAAAGTTATAGGGCAATCAAGCACCTGTACAAACTGACCCGCTGAATTACTCCAGCCCTTTGTGTCTTTTTTTAAAATAAACCAGCATATGCAGTTCCTTGTTTCTATTCATTATACTGTAGGGTTGGAAGTTACCCAAGTGGAATAAGAGGCGCAGGATGCTAAGAGGATGTTTACTGTTTGGTAGCATCTAGATTTACCAGAAATTCTTATTTTAGAATGAGAGGGACATAAGGAAAAATGTCTTATCTGAAAGTCAGGAGCATTAGGAATTCTGTACCCTGTCGAGGCAGGGTTATTTCCTGAGTTCAAGGCAAAGGCTAACTGGTGCTTTTGCTTCAGAGCTTTGTTCAATCTGAGTAAGTCAAATACCGTGCATCCAAGACAAGCTGAAGCTGAGCAGAAAATCGAACTAGAAAGAGGAATAAAAGTAATTATTCAGGTTTCGGAGACCGCAATTGTGCCTCGTGATGGTAATTTGTTTTGACTAAAGATTCTGTAATTGTCTGCACCTTTTGTGTGTTGGACAAAGGAGCCACAGAGTTTGAAGGAGTTGTGGATTCAGTTTCCCGGAGGGTGATCACGAGCCATTGTCTTTATCCCTTCTTCTGTAGCATGGCAAAGAAGAAAGGCAGATTTTTGTTCTCTGTTTACACAGGAGCCTTCACGTACACATCAATGGCCACATCATTAAAGAGGGGAAGTGTATCTGGCTTTACTGCTTCTTAATGATGTTGCTTTGTTGATGGAAGATTGATGGAACGCATGGTGTTGGAATTACGTGATCTTTGAACTCTGCTCAAAAGCTAGGAGGAAATGTTTTTTTTAAGGAAATTTGGAATCTATTTTGTAAAGGCCTTAAACCCATTCCATGGACAATGGCATTGCTAATTCATTCTGCAGGCCCAGATAATTTAACAGTATTCACTGTCAGAATATGGACACTGTGCAATGTTGGGTTCAAACTCATCTTCAAAGTAGAGTGTAACGTTTTGATAAGCATTCAGTGTGTGATGCGGAGGCTAAAACTATTGAGGTTGACTTTGGCCCTTGTGAAAGCTGTTTTATACCAGATTATAATTTGGATATTACCACAATCCTTTTTTTATCCTTTTTGAAGTCTGTAATTTGATATAAATATCTCGTGCTCGTGTGTAATGCTTGGGTTGAGTGTTTGTACAATGCCATATCTGTCAGTAGTTTGGAGCAAGAGAAGCATTCATCATCTTCTTGTTCACACTGTGAGGATGCCGGCACTTAGTCCGCCCACTGAAGGACGCAGGCAGCCTCTAGGGGAGCTGTAGTTGGAGTTAGCATTAACAACTGTGGCCTTGTACCACAGAGACAGGTAGTCTCTCTATCCACCACCGCCACACCTATCCCCCTTGTCATTGGAAGCTTCGCAGTGTTCAATTCGTAGAGCACCATCAATAATTCCAGCATTTATTGTGGAATCAAATTATGGAATAGCTAGTGATTGATGTTACATGGCAACTTTTAATTCCTCAATGATAATTCTCTCCAGATTTGTTAGTTTTCCTCATTCTATGCGTGCCAGTTGCCGTTCTTTGATAAATTAGAGCATCTGTACCTACAGCTGTACCTACAAAGTGCTCACCTTTACATAGCATCTTTCATGCCTTCAGGGTACTTTACTAGGTGACTGGAAATGCTGCCCTCAGTTATGGTGGCTGTTAAACCATCACATTTTCTTGGAGGTTGGGGAGGTGGGGCACCCAAAGAGCTGGAGTAACTCAGTGGGTCAGGCAGCATCTTGGGAGAACATGGATAGGTGATGTTCTGGATCAGGACCCTTCTTCAAACTGAAGAGTCCCAACTTGAAATGGCACCTATGCATGTTCTCCAGAGATGCTGCATGACCCACTGAGTAACTCCAGCACCTTGTGTGTCTTTTTGTTTTATAAAGCAACATCTGCAGTTCCTTGTGTCTGCATTCTCTTCCGATTCCATCTGGTTCACAAAAGCCCATCAGGGAAGGAAGTTGATTGTCCTTAACCTGCTCTGGCTTTTACGTGACCCCAGACCCACCACCTTGATCTACAGTTAATTGCACTCGAAATTGGGTTCTAAGCCCTCAAACTAAGGCATCATTGAGAGGTCTGTTATACATCCTCACGTCGAGAACAAATAAAAAATAATCAAACTAAACCAGAGGAGCATATGTTCCACAGGCTAGAGTAATGCGTTCCAGACAGTGTTCTTGTGACTGATCTATTATCCTGGAGGTCACCTCACCATATTACAGAAGATAGACACAAAAAGCTGGAGTAACTCAGCGGGTCAGGCAGCATCTCTGGAGAGAAGGAATGGGTGACGTTTTGACCCGAAACCCTTCTTCAGACTGAAAGTCGCGAGAAAGGCAAACGAGAGATATAAATGATGATGTAGAGAGATGAAGAACAGTGAATGAAAGATATGCAAAAACGTGACGATGATGAAGGAAACGAGAAGCTGGTGCGACTTGGGTGCGGGAGGGAGAGAGGGGGAATGCCAGGTTTACTTGAAGTTAGAGAAATCAATATTCTGGGCTGTCAGCTGCCCAAGTGAATGCTTGCGCCATTGTCTAGTCACAAGCTGCAGCTCCGTCATAGGATACTATTTTGCCCTTTGCATCGCCATTCAGGTCATTCGTGATTAAGAAAACCATGCTTGTGGCAGAATGCAGAGATAAGCAGCTTGTCTACTCTGTCCAAAGCGAGGGAATTGGGAGTAGCTCAACTCAATGGAACTTCAGCAGATAACTTAATAACAATTTCAAATAGTATCCAAAATAAAATTTAAACTGGGAATGTAGGGCCCAAGGACATAATATTAATTTAGTGAAAAGGAAATTTGAAAAAAGATAGCTAGATAACTTCATTGAAGAAACGAGAAACATTTGGAAATAGTTTTGGAGAGGGAAATAATCATAAAAACATGAGCATTTCCAAAATGCAATTAGATTTTAAATTGGAAGATGCTGTGTGGGCTATTATATTAAAATGAATTGAATAGCTTGTTCTCGTTCCTGACATGTTTTTCTGCTTGGTGCTTTATCCATGGAAAGCTAATGGTTTTGTTTTGTCTCTTCCCCAGTGGTCAGAGGAAGCATCCGCTCCGTGTCACATGATCATCGACAGGAGGCGTCGAGGATAGACATATTTGCAGACAAGATTTACAGACAAAAGAACAAAGCATTCCAGACAATTGGGAAAAGTGGGCAGTGGCTGGGGCACGTAAAGACACCGCTGCAATGTGGCGTGAAGGAAGGAGAGGGGGACTTCCTGTTCACAGGCAGCATGCACTTTGGCGAAGTCCAGCTGGGCTGTGCACCCCGATACAAGGACTTCAGGAGGATCTACAAAGAAGCTAGAGACAATGGGGAAAACCCATGTGAACTCGCCACAGATTGAAGCCACCAACGGACATCAGTTATCCAGATCAAAAGGAACACTATCGTGTAGTGAGTTGCGTTTGACACGTGGTACTGATGAAAGCAAGCATTCGGCCACTTTAATCGAGCTCGGTGTTGCCAGGCAACGTTACAGATTTCAACTAAACTAAAACGAACAAGACTTTTTTTTTTCTTCAAAAAGATCATTGTTATTCAAGACTGCCAGCAAACTATCAATACTAATGAATTTCAAAGTCTTAAAGAATATGAATGTAGCATAAACCTGTATATGATGTACAGATGTTCAAGATGATGCCTGGAAGTTGTTGTTTTGTAATAAAGCTGATGTACAGTGCAAGGTATCTCCCAAGTCAAAAAATTACAAAGACAATATGTTTCTGGGAGATGTAGTGTTTGAGATATTTTGAGCCCTGTTAATTGGTAATAAAATCATTCCAGGGATTAACAATCCCTGAATCAACACAGACTGATCCTAGCTGTCAATTGTTGATCTGTGCCTATGGTGGCACTGGATTCTAGGCAAGACATAAAATGCAATAGGCAAACGTCTTTGGTACTCAATGTGTGAGCGAGACAGATTGCACTGGTAACTTTAGCCATATGTTCTCGCTAGACGATTACAACTGAGACCGTGACTCATTCAAATTCCTTTTTCACTCTGTAAACAAGTTTTGAGTTCTGGACTTGGCTGCTGGCTCAGGTCTACATGACAAGTTGGGCCAAAAAGTCTTGTCATCCCAGTGCTGCCTTTGCCAATAGATCACGATGTGTTTCACACTTCTGTCATGGTGATGGTCCCAATCTGGCCCCCGGAAGGAAGAGTGACACCCATTAAAGGCTAGTTCAAGGGCTTTGTGTTTTGCTGGGTGGTCTCTTGGTAATTACAGGACTGAGTGCACGAAGGTCAATTTATCATTTAAATCTGGACGAGTTCCTTTCTTGCACATAAAGAACAGTGTCACACGTTAGTCATGCCTGGTGCAAGCTGCAATGAGAATCATTTGGGAAAGTGTTAAGTACTGGAGGCAAGCAGCATCGCAGGCTGAGAGGGAAGATTTGCCCTGCTGTCACCCTCATTCCATCACTGTTTTTGTAGCAAAAAACCCCAATTTATTGTAGGAAGAAAATGCAGGTGCCAGTTTAAACCAAAGATAGACACAAAATGCTGGAGTAACTCGAGCGTCTCTGGAGAGAAGGAATGGGTGACTTTTCGGATCGAGACCCTTCATCAGACTGAAGAGGAGTCTCGACCCGAGACGTCACTCATTCCTTCCATCCAGAGATGCTGCCTGTCCCGTTGAGTTACTCCAGCATTTTGTGTCTATCTTCAGAAAAAAACAATTTATATTTGTAGTGCTTTTAATGCAAAGTGGCCCGAAGGACCAGAGGCCATAGCTTCAGAATAAAAGGACGTACCTTTAGAAAGGAGACGAGGAGGAATTTCTTCAGTCAGAGGGTGGGCGTATCTGTGGAATTCATCGCCACAGAAGGCTGTGGAGGCCAAGTCAATGGATATATGTTTAAGGCGGAGAATGACAGATTCTTGTTTTGTACGTGTGTCAGGGTTGTGGGGAGAAGGTAGGAGAATGGGGTTGAGAGGGAAAGATAAATCAGTCTGATTGAATAGACAGAGTGGACCTGATGGGCCAAATGGCCTAATTCTACCCCTAGAACTTATGAAAATGTTCCACAGCAGTATTATCAACCAAAAAAAATAACAATGGCACACAATAGGGGGTATTTGGATAAATGACAAATTGTTTGAAGAACAGTGACGTAGGCTTTGTGGGCAAGGGCAGAGGCTGTTGAAGTGACCATAAGCAACTGCTTTGGTATTGAGCAGGAGAAGGTTTCTGTTCATCCCATTCGGCCGGGCAACCGTCAATGCAGCTGATGAGTGGTCGGCTGGCTGAAGCCCAGGGCAGCCAGATTTCCCATCCTGGAGCAAAGCCTTTACTGATATAGTCATCCAGCTACCCACCCCCCCCCCCCCCACACACAAATGGATCCGAAGAATCGTCCCAACTGAAACGGTGCCTGCCCCTGTTCCCCAGAAATACTGCCTGACCCCTTGAGTCACAACAGCTCTTTGTGTTCTGCGCAAGTATTACTGTTGCTTTATCTTCGCTGCACCAACTAAGTTTAGTTTAGAGATACAGGCCCTTCGGCCCACTGAGTCTGCGCCGACCGATGGTCACCCCATACATTAACACTATCACACACGCTAGGGACAATTTACAATCTTTACCAAAGCCAGTTAACCTACAAACCTGTACGTCTTTGGAGTGTTGGAGAAAGCCAGAGCACCTGGGGAAAACCCACATGGTCACAGGGAGAATGTACAAACTCCATACAGACAGCACCCGTAGTCAGGATCGAACCTGGGTCTCTGGCGCTGTGAGGCAGCAACTCTATCGCTGTGCCACCCGTGGGAATTTTTTGTTTCTAAACCACCGTCTGCAGTTCCTTGTGTCCACAATTTTACTTATTGCGGGCAGTGGCAACAGCAAAGTGCCACAGACGTGTTGCTGATGGGCCTGCGGAACGATGAGTTGCTATTGTCAGTCGGTGGCCATCGTGAGGTGTATGAGCATCCTTTGGCAGGACGAGGTTCAGTGGATTTAAGCATAAAGTACTGATAACACTGATGTGTGGCCTCAGCGTGACCCAGCCACCATGGACTGGGTGCTTGTCAGGGTTCGTTGAGACTGGCACAGTGTTGGGTGGTTCTGCATTGAGAAGGGGACTGACCAGCCTGATCCTAAAGTGATGTTAACATTTGGATCAGTCTGAAGAAGGGTCTCCACCCGAAATGTTACCCATTCCTCCTTCTCTCCCGAGATGCTGCCTGACCTGCTGAGTTACTCCAGCATTTTGTGAATAAATACCTTTGATTTGTACCAGCATCTGCAGTTATTTTCTTATATTAACATTTGGTGATACATCTCCCCTCCTCAGCATAACCCAGTGGACCCACAGAAATCCCTCAAATACATGTGGTTACATTTCGTGCTTGCCTGTCAGATCTTGTACACATTGGAGCATCACACTGACCAAGAGCTTTTACCCAACATCATGTCTAACTGCTGGAATATAACACTGACCATGTGGCCAGCAGCTTCAACGATGCTGCAGTTTGTTGTTTACATGATGTTGGAAGAAAAAGCCAAAGTGGGGAAGAACACAAAGTGCTGGAGTACCTCCGCAGGCCAGGTAGCATCTGTGGATAAATGTGAGGTTATCCACTTTGGCGGCAAGAACAGGAAAGCAGAGTATTACCTGAATGGTGACCGATTGGGAGAAGGGGAGATGCAACGTGACCTGGGTGTCATGGTGCACCAGTCATTGAAAGCAAGCATGCAGGTGCAGCAGGCAGTGAAGAAAGCGAATGGTATGTTGGCATTCATAGCAAGAGGATTTGAGTTTAGGAGCAGGGAGGTTCTGCTGCAGTTGTACAGGGCCTTGATGAGACCGCACCTGGAGTATTGTGTGCAGTTTTGGTCTCCTAACCTGAGGAAAGACGTTCTTGCCTTAGAGGGAGTAGATTAATCCCTGGGATGGCGGGACTTGCATATGAGGAAAGACTGGATAGACTGGGCTTGTACTCGCTGGAATTTAGAAGACTGAGGGGGGATCTTATAGAAACATATAAAATTCTTAAGGGGTTGGAGAGGCTAGATGCGGGAAGATTGTTCCCGATGTTGGGGGAGTCCAGAACCAGGGGTCACAGCTTAAGGATAAGGGGGAAGTCTTTTAGGACCGAGATGAGAAAACATTTCTTCACACAGAGAGTGGTGAGTCTGTGGAATTCTCTGCCACAGAAGGTAGTTGAGGCCAGTTCATTGGCTATATTTAAGAGGGAGTTAGATGTGGCCCTTTTTGCTAAAGGGATCAGGGGGTATGGAGAGAGGGCAGGTACAGGCTACTGAGCTGGATGATCAGCCATGATCATATTGAATGGCGGTGCAGGCTCGAAGGGCCGAATGGCCTACTCCTGCACCTATTTTCTATGTTTCTATGTTTCTAGAGGGAATGGACAGGCAACTGGTTGGGAGTTTTCTTCAGACTCTTCTCTTGAACAAGATGTTTCTGATATTGAGTAGAAAAGAGGGGATGGTCAGGCAGGAGAAATTACATCCTCCTGCTGGTCCACCCAGTCTTCTGACTCATGGGGCCGCAGTGATCATTATTTTGCTATTCACTTT
This sequence comes from Rhinoraja longicauda, assembly GCF_053455715.1. Lineage (NCBI taxonomy): Eukaryota > Metazoa > Chordata > Chondrichthyes > Rajiformes > Arhynchobatidae > Rhinoraja > Rhinoraja longicauda. The sequence continues at coordinate 51,431,624 of NC_135958.1, forward strand.
TAATCAGTGCCAGCTAATTTTCAGTATTTAATGAAATGAATTGTTCATCGTTTAGTTTACCATCGAGTGAAAGTTAAGTAACAGATCTGTGCCTTCTAGGGTTCATAATTGGCAGTGTCATTGTGTAGGTTGTTGCAACGTATTCATTCATTGTTTACAGTAGATTCATGTTCTTGCTTATTTCTACTAAACAGACAGTGGAGCATGGGACGTGTTGAAACCTGCTTCCAAACCCTGGTCCCATTGCCCCAGATGGCAATGGGTTTTGGAAGTGATTACAAGCTCGAGATTGGTGCCAAATTCCTTCCAGCTTCTGTCATCTTCAAGTTCTGTTCCCTTTCTTTTCCTGTTTTGTGTTTGGTTGCTAAGTGAGCCATCAGGGGCAGCTGAGGTGGGAGGGTAGGTGGGGGGGGGGGGGGGGGTGGGGGGGGGGGGGGGGGGGATTGTAGTTGCTGAAAGTGCAGTTCTGCCCTTCCAGCATTGGAGGTGGTGAGCAGTCGAGGAGATGCACACTTGATCAGATCTTTAGATGGGGTTGGGTTGTAGCCAGTACTGCAGGCAGGTCAAGGAATCAGATGTCTGGGTGCAAGACAGTTGTGAAAGCGTTTGGCACTCTAGCCATTTGATCTGACTTCTGTTCTTATAGTGTGCTATGTCACAACGTGCCCCAATTCCCCATGTCCTTTGCTCCTCCTGCTGTCTCCCAATTGTCTCCCAATGCTTCCCTTGTTCCTTCCTCTGCACCGCAAACTAACTTCACGACGTTCTCTTTGCACCAGCCCATCGTTTATCCTTTGAATGACTTCACCCACCTGCTGTAACACCCATTTGACTTTGCTTGGCCACATTCATTCCCCTCTTTGTGTGCTTGGTCATGATTATCAGGAACCCTTTAAACTTACATGAGTGGTCCATTCTAACTTTAACAAGAATATTATAAAGTGGAAGCTTTACCACTTCCAAGAGTTGGGCAATGAGAAGGTATTTAAAAAAAAAACAGATTTATTCAGAAGTTGATATTTATAGGAACACAAGTAGGCCAATCAAGTCTACTCCACCATTCAACCATGGCTGATCTATCTCTCCCTCCTAACCCCATTCCCCTGCCTTCTCCCCTTAACCTCTGAACGTTACTAATCAAGAATCTATCTCTGCTGTAAAAATATCCATTGACTTGGCCTCCACAGCCGTCTGTGGCAATGAATTCCACCGAATCACCACCCTGCTTGTAGTTAATGGGGAAGGGTTAATTGAATCTTTTCCATGATGGTGGCATAGTAGGATATGAACGCATACAAAAAAAACGAGGATCTTTCATGGTTGATAATGGGAAACGTTGCTTTATGGAAAAGGTGGAACATGTCTGGATGTCTCTCCGATGAGGTCAGTGGATGTTAATTCAGTCAACGTTTTTAAATTTGAGTGGATAGATGTTTTTTAAGAAAAGAGAAAATGCTGGCAATACTTAACAGGTTAGGGAGCATCAGGAGAGGAAACAGGTTTAATCTTTCAAGTTGATGGCTTTTCAGAGTTGGTTATTGTTGGCCAAATGCTGTGAAGGATATGGAGCCAAGCTGTGGTTGGGCTTGGGTTACAGAGTGTCTGGACAATCTTTCAGGGCTTAATAGGGCAGCACGGTGGCGCAGCGGTAGAGTTGCTGCCCTAGAGCGAATGCTGCGCCGGAGACCCGGTTTCAATCCCGACTACGGGCGCCGTCTGAACGGAATTTGTACCTTCTCCCGGTGACCTGCGTGGGTTTTCTCCGAGATCTTCCGTCTCCTCCCACACTCCAAAGACGTACAGGTGAATTGGCTTGGTAAATGTAAAAAAAGTGTCCCTAGTGGGTATAGGATAGTGTTAATGTACGGGGATCGCTGGTCGGCGCAGACCAGGTGGGCCAAAAGTGCCTGTTTCCGCGCTGAATCTCTAAACTAATGTCCACTCTAAAGTCTTCACCGACTACACTAAGTCACCCAAGGCATGTCACTGCCTCTGCATACTGTCCCTCATCAGTTTATATATATTTCTGGTGCATATGTTGGCGTTCCCCTAACACAGTCTTGACAAAACAAAGAGAAAAACTTGTGAACCCACCACATGAAAAGCCCAGCCAAATACCTCTGTCCCCACATCAGTCTTTCTGAATCCTTTCCAAACCAAACACACTCCATTTATAGATGAAGGGTTCTGGAGACGAAGAAACAAAACAAACTAAAAAGAGCCTGCGACTTCTCTGACACAAATAGCGGAGGTCATGGTACATTGCAGAGGACGTCGCCTGGCAAAAGTAACTCGCTGGGTGTCTTGTAGGGCTATTTGAACTGGAGTGTGGGGGCTGAGTAGGCATTATGAATCAATGCCAACACATCTCCATTGCAAACATCCAGCTCGCATTTCACATCTGAAATCATCTGATTCTCATTACGATACACAGTCCATCACAACATATTTTGTCGATTCAGAAATAGTTTAGGAAATGAGCAGTTCTGACTAATAAAAATACGTGAGTGAAAGCATAAATGCTGCAAGTCCATTGAAACCCGATTGTGCTCACGTTCTCTCATCCCTACACATCATAATGAAAACAAATCCATTGATCACCACCATCTACGCCATCAAACGCTGATTACCTAGCTATTCATTCAATGGCTTTGTTTTTGACCTTATCATCATATCATATCATATCTATACAGCCGGAAACAGGCCTTTTCGGCCCTCCAAGTCCGTGCCGCCCAGCGATCCCCGTACATTAACACTATCCTACACCCACTAGGGACAATTTTTACATTTGCCCAGCCAATTAACCTACATACCTGTACGTCTTTGGAGTGTGGGAGGAAACCGAAGATCTCGGAGAAAACCCACGCAGGTCACGGGGAGAACGTACAAACTCCTTACAGTACAGCACCCGTAGTCAGGATCGAACCTGAGTCTCCGGCGCTGCATTCGCTGTAAAGCAGCAACTCTACCGCTGCGCTACCGTGCCGCCCATACACCTTAGTGTATGTAAATCAGAGGCTGCCTTTGCTTTCCCCCCATGAGCTGCTGCACCAGTGTTTGAAAATCTATCATTGGCAACAAACTACCCTTTGATGAGAAAATATACTCTATTGATGATATCTATATACTAAAACTCTCGTTTGTTTGTTTGTTTGTTCCTGCACTACAGCCAAAACGGTGCACGATGGTGCAACAATTTTAGTCCCACCTTACTCACCGTCGTCCCTTTGGTGCTAATGGAAGAAGTTTCATTGAAATCGGTGTTATATTTTTAAAGTTACTCACATTTTAAAGTTTAAATCTATCTCCTCGGGCGGGAGGGGGGTGGAGGAAGGGGGAGAGAGGGAGGGGGGAAGGAGGGAGGATAAGGGGGGTTGAGGGGGATGGAGTGGGGGTGAGGGGTGAGGGGGGAGAGGGTGGGGAGAGAGAGGGGAGGGGAGGGGAGGGGAGGAGAGGGTGCTGCACCAATGCGGGAGAGGTTTGGGCCCAACGGGTCCACTTGGTCTAGTTCTTTATTAAATAAGCTGATATCTGAATAGTGGATAAAATAATTTTATATGTAAGTTCCGAAATATTGTATAAAAAATAATCGCATCTTAATATCTGAAATTTGAAATTGGTATGAGCAGAAATCATATCATCCAGCAATGTCCCTTTTCGACCCGAAATGTCACCTATCCACGTTCTTCAGAGATGCTGCCTGACCTGCTGAGTTACTCCAGCATTTTGTTGTTTTGTAAAAAAAGCATCTTGTTTCCAGGCATCATATCTTCATGCTGTTACATCAGACCCTGAATTAGGAGCGGTCATGGAATGGTTTAGTAATTAAAAATAAAATCTTAACCAATTCAACCACATTTTAATGCTTGAGCCAATCTTTTGTGCAGAATTGCCAGGAGTATCTAATTCATTGATCTAAGCCCGACTGTGTGGTTAAACTAGAATTAATTTGTACCCCATGGCTCAGCTGGCGTGTGCATCATTTCAGAGTAATTTTTAATATGTGTAGACCAAAGGGTGTTGTCTTAATCACACTAGATGCAAAGGCTATGAGTTTTATATCCACTAATTAGTTAAATGATCCCATTAAAGGGCATTTAAGATAGAGAGGTGAGACTAGAGCCTGCAGATGCTGGACTCTTGAGCAAAAAACAAATTGTGGATCATCTCAGCAGGTTCGGGCAGCATCGACGGAGGGAAATGGGGTCTGGAGAAGGGTTCCTACTTGACATGTTGTCTGGCCAGAAACGTTCCCTCCAGAGTTGCTGCCTGAACTGCTGAGGTCCTCCGGTGGTTTGTCTTTATGCTCAGTGTTTTAAAAATAAATTGGCAGGTGGTTAGTCACCAACATGCAGCACAATAGAGGATGAGGAGAGGAGCACTGGAATAGGAAGCAGAACAGAAATAGAGCAGTTTAAAAGTGACCATGAGATAGACAAAGACAAGTTTATTAAGTGTGTGTGTAATTGTACAAAGCGTGTTGAGTTGGAAGCTGAGACAGTTGCTAGGAGATACGATGTATTTCTTGAAAGTGAAGGAAGGTGGTATTGTTGGATCTTGAATCCAAAAAAAAAAAAGTGTCTGTGGAAGTTCTTGGTACCTATTTCACTGGAAATCAAAGACAAAAGGAAAAAGGATAAAAATTGATAAAGAGAAGGTCCAAGAAAAGTGGTTGATAAAAGGATTTGTAAGGCACGTGGGATCCTGGGCTTCATGAATAGAGGCAAGACATATACAATCAATGAGCCAAACACAAAGTGCTGGAGCAATTCAGCGAGTCAGGCAGCACATATGGAGGGAATTACTCCCTCCATATGTAATATGGATTGGGAATACAGGTAGATAATGTTTCAGGTTGGAACTAATTTTGGGATCAGCCCCAGGTAGTGTGAGAAATCTCTAAAAGAGAGGTGGGGGCAGGATGGGCAGAGGGGTGGAGTAAGTGACAAAGGGTAAAGATGAAAATGAGACAAAAAGGTGTCAGGTTCAGAGGGAAGAGGAGTGAAATGTAAAGGCAGGGAAACAGGTGGAATGGGAGATTGGGGTTGGGATGAGATAGACAGGTGGGATAGTGGGAGAAACGGGGAAAAGCAGTGAGGTTGTGTTTTGCTCTTATTAGCAATAGTCATGCCACAAGTAGAACATTGAATGTAATTCAGGACAGACTTCATTTACCAGATGGTTCTGTTGGTGAGAGATTTCAAGGTATCGCCTGAGACCAGAGAAGTTGGAGCAAAGAAGGTTGAGAAGAGATTGAGTCAAAGTGTATAAAGTGTATATGCAGGCAAATTAAACACAAAAAAAACCAGTATTCTTGCACAGACTGAATTTGATGGGGAACAAGACTCATGGGGGATATGTGGAGATGGTATAAGATATGGCTGGATTCCTCTGCCTGCAAGTGGGATACAATCAGAACTGACCAGGGCCCTCCAAAGAAAACTGTGAAGGCAATTCATGGAAGGTAATTTGCAGGGAAAGACAACAGACAATAGACAATAGGTGCAGGAGTAGGCCATTTGGCCCTTCGAACCAGCACCGCCATTCACCATGATCATCATCCACAATCAGTACCCGGTTCCTGCCTTCTCCCCATATCCCTTGACTCTGCTATCATTAAGAGCTCTATCTATCTCTCTCTTGAAAGCATCCAGGGAATTGGCACCACTGCCTTCTGAGGCAGAGAGTTCCACAGATTCACAACTCTCTGGGTGAAAAGCTTTTTCCTCATCTCCATTCTAAATGGCCTACCCCTTATTCTTAAACTGTGGCCCCTGGTTCTGGACTCCCCCAACATCGGGAACATGTTTCCCGCCTCTAGCGTGTCCAAACCCTTAATAATCTTATATGTTTCGATAAGATCCCTCTCATCCTTCTAAATTCCAAAGTATACAAGCCCAGTCACGCCAGTCTTTCAACTTACGACAGTCCCGCCATTCCGGGAATTAACCTCGTGAACCTACGCTGCACTCCCTCAATAGTACGAATGTCCTTCCTCAAATTTGGAGACCAGAACTGCACACAGTACTCCAGGTGTGGTCTCACAAGGCCTAGGGGAAGAGAATAACAGAGATTCATTGTCTCATCCTTTGCCTCAAAAATATATAATGTTAGGATTCTGTGAGTCTTTGGTTGTGCTTTACATCATACAGTATTGTCATTCTACAATGCAGAGACACGTTTTGCCACTTATGAATCTTGAAATGTGTTAAGGTCATCCATTTTGTTAGTGTTGCCGAAAATATTAAAATGCAATTAACATTCAGAACCTGTTGAAAGGCATCTTTCCTTATATATTTCGATGATTTTTTGAGCTTTTTTTTATGGTGCAGGGATCAACACTGGATTCTTAATTTAGTTTAGAGACACAGTGCGGAATCAGGCCCTTCAGCCCACCGAATCCGCACCGACCAGCGATCCCCGCACACTAACACTATCGTACACACACTCGGGACAATTTACAATTTTACCAAAGCCAAATGAATCTCCAAACCTGTACGTCTTTGGAGTGTGGGAGGAAACCAGAGCACCTGGAGAAAACCCATGCCGGTCACGGGGTGAACGTACAAACTCCGTACAGACAGCACCCGTGGTCAAGATCGAACCTGCGTTTCTGGTGCTGTAAGGCAGCAACTCTACCGCTGTGTCACCATGTGGTTCTGTGGTTCAATTAAGAAATTTTAAGTACCGGTCTGAAAACCAGTATCAAACATGCCAATTAGTAGTTGTAATTGAAGGTCAGCTTGCATCTTTGGAAATGCATATGTTGCAATTATGAGATCACTAGGCTTGAGCAAGGGATACACAACACCTGAAGACTGGCTTGGTATAGTTCAGAGATACAGCATGGAAATAGGCCCCTCCACACTGACCATCGTTCACTGGTTCACACTAGTGCGATGTTATCTCACTTCCTCACCCACTCCCTACACATTAGGGGCAATTTTACAAAGGCCAATTAACTCACGAACCCGCAAGTCTTTTGGATGTGGGCAGAAACTGGAGCACCTGGAAGAACCCCCCCCCAGTCACAGGAAAAATGTGCAAACTCTGCAAAGACATCACCCGCAGTCAGGGTCGATCCCGTGTCTCTGGCTGCGTGAAGCGGCAGCTCTACCAGCTGTGCCACTGTGCAGGAACAAAAAAACATGAGAATGGTGACAAAACATTTCAGGTCCATCAGGATCTAGAAAGACAGAAAACAAGGTGAACGTCGATGAGCGTGTAACTTTTGTCAAAGCCCATTCCTAAGCTCATCAGTTTAGCTTAGAGATACAGCGCGGAAACAGGCCCTTCGGCCCACCGAGTCCGCACCGACCAGCGATCCCTGCACATTAACGCTATCCTACACACACTAGGGACAATTTACATTTATATCAAACCAATTAACCTACAAACCAGTACGTCTTTGGAGTGTGGGAGGAAACTGAAGAACTCGGAGAAAACCCACACGGTCACTGAGAGAACGTACAAACTCCATACAGACAGCACCCGTAGTTGGGATTGAACCCGGGTCTCTCGCTCTGGAAAAGCTGTAAGGCAGCAACTCTACCACTGCGCCACCGTGCCGCCCTGTATTTGTATTTCCATCATTTTCTACTTTTGTTTCAGGTTTCCTTTATTACTTGCAGATTTTATTTAAACTCCGTGGGTCAATGTTCTCCTTTCTTTCAATATAATCTTTATTCCCAAATGAACAACAAAAGTAAGAATGAATCTTTGGTGAATAAGTGTTCTCATGTTTTTGTGAGGCATTTTTAACATTGTCAGCTGCCATCACGGGCCCACAAAATCTAAATCCAAGGATGTTTTCATTAGTGACTGGAAAACCGTTATAAGAAAAAGTTGTGGAAATATAAAGCAGTTAATGTCTTTCACGTTAATAAACATTCCGTCGCCCCTTAGGGGAAAACAAATCATTTTAAGGTCACAGAAATGAGCCTGAATGGTGCAATGGCAAAAATATTAGACTGGTTGTTCACAAAAGCGCTTATGTGTGCTGTAGGTAAACATCCCCATCATGCTTTCAGCATTTCTTCCAAATGCACAGGGTCTGCTCTTAATAGCCAAATGCTAACACCACGACTGTACCCTGCGTGCAAAATGGACCATGGACCATTATATTCCAACTTTCACCAAAGCACAGAATAAATATGCCTGGCCCGGTGGCCCAAGGGCAGTCTCAATTTTAAAATATATTTTAAAGAAAAATAAATATGCAAGCATTATGTTCATGATCAGGATTACATCCAACAAACAGGCTTTCTTTATACATTTCTTTCTCTGTTTAAGCACACTGCAAATCGGATGGAAGACAAGACCAGCAAATAATCAGATTGATAGATAACAGCATAATACCTGCTGTATTCACATCAGAATAAGATTTATTATTGTAAAGTTTAAAAACAGCGGTAAATCTGATGGTATGGGTTGTGCAATTTCCAACACCTCTGTTTGAATGGGATGATCAAACCTTCTGCTCTGCAAGATGTCCTTCAATTTTCTGCACAGCAGTGGCGTCAGCATTGTACGTTACTTAAGGGCAACTGCTGGCAGGAAGAGGCTTAACATGTGTAATGATTTAGCATTTGACACGTTCAGGAAATAAAGAAATGCACGGAATTTCGTACCTGTGAGCTATCTTCATCTATGCCACATGCTCTTTTTATTTAACCTTCCAAGTGAGGTTCACTAAACCCAGCGTGGAGAGCCAAACCTGCTGGCTGTGCGGCTTTCTTGTTAATGGAGTTAGTATCACAAGAGATTGCAAAAATATATCTGTCGTTTAGAAACACGTCGTGCCTTTTCAATATATAATGTATTGCAGATACCTAGGGCAAGGTGGCACAAAAACAGACAAAATGTGTAGGAAGGAGCTGCAGATGCTGGTTTACACCGAAGAAAGATTCAAAATGCTAGAGTAAGTCAATAGACAATCGACAATAGGTGCAGGAGGAGGCCATTCGGCCCTTCGAGCCAGCACCACCATTCAATGTGATCATGGCTGATCATTCTCAATCAGTACCCAGTTCCTGCCTTCTCCCCAAACCCCCTGACTCCGCTATCCTTAAGAGCTCTATCTAGTTCTCTCTTGAATGCATTCAGAGATTTGGCCTCCACTGCCTTCAGAAGCAGTGAATTCCACAGATTTACAACGCTCTGACTGAAAAAGTTTTTCCTCATCTGAAAAAGTTTTTCATCATCTCCGTTCTAAATGGCCTACCCCTTATTCTTAAACTGTGGCCCCTGGTTCTGGACTCCCCCAACATTGGGAACAAAATGCCAGAGTAACTCAGCGGGACAGGCAGCATCTCTGGAGAAAAGGAATAGGTGATGTTTCGGGACTGACTGAAGACCCAAAACATCATCTGTTCCTTCTCTCCAGAGGTGCTGCCTGAGTTACTCCAGCATTTTGTATCTATCATGGCACAATAACATGTGCTCTGCTGAAAAAAAGATAGTATGATAGAAAAGAGGACTGCAATGGATACTGATATAAAAATAAGTTGCACACATTCAACTTCCACTCCTCAGTATGAAGTTTGGGACCTACAATGTCAAGTTTCTCAACATCAACAGTCCTGAACACCACTCTGCTCTCACAGCCCAGATACTTGGACATTGTCACAGCTGCTGAGTGAAACATGCTGAAGAGGACACATGACCAGCTCAAACACCAGCGTTTCCAGAAGGGCAAACTGGAAGAGATACACCATCTCCATGCAGCGTGCTTTATCATTGGGAATAAGCCCACTGGCATCTCAGCAACTTCCCTGGTGGAATACTGGAGTTCCCTCAGCTCACTCACACAGAATCTGCACGCCACACTTAGCAGCACATCAGAGCACAAACCCCACTCCTGGAAGTTGTTGCCGAGGCCCGGGAAGACTTCTACCCCTACCTTGAGAGATCCCTGTTTCACATCCCAGAAGATGACAAAATGTACCATCAAAAGATGTAACAGATGCAACCCTCTGGCAAAGATTGAGCACCAAAGATGATAGAGCAGAGCAAGATAGACCACTCGACCCTAAAAACCGTAGTATGTCATGGCGCCATTTTAGTGGGCAGAAACTTGCAGAAACATTTTTAAAGAAAAATAACAAAAAATTGTGAATTTGTAGATGAGATATATTCTGCATTTTTATGGTATCATCACACATACTGTTCCCCCAAAACACTGATTACACTGCGAGAGGCATAACGGACGGCAGGTTTTGCTTGCTAAAATGGCGTACTACACCAGTATAGGCGATTTTGACGGAGTGGTTCATCTTGATCCTCTAGTGTCTTTGTTGAGCACTGAGAAGGAGTAGGAAAGACTAACTGCAGTTGGGCCCTTTTCCTGAAAGATGCATGGATATGGTCTTAGCGGCTAGGCCTTGTATACACTTGAATTTAGAAGGATGAGAGGGGATCATCGAAACATATAAGATTATTAAGGGGTTGGACGTGTTAGAGGCAGGAAACATGTTCCCAATGTTGGGGGAGTCCAGAACCAGGGGCCACAGTTTAAGAATAAGGGGTAGGCATTTAGAACGGAGATGAGGAAAAACCTTTTCAGTCAGAGAGTTGTAAATCTGTGGAATTCTCTGCCTCAGAAGGCAGTGGAGACCAATTCTCTGAATGCATTCAAGAGGGAGCTAGATAGAGCTCTTAAGGATAGCGGAGTCAGGGGGTATGGGGAGAAGGCAGGAACGGGGTACTGATTGAGAATGATCAGCCATGATCACATTGAATGGGGGTGCTGGCTCGAAGGGCCGAATGGCCTACTCCTGCACCCATTGTCTATTGTCTATTGTCTTATCATAACCAACAGCTTGTTTCAACATGGAAACAAGTACTCAACCTGCTGGCCACACACATCTCGTCTGTGTACCAGCACCCATTGCATTATATCACTGACTAAGCAATGGAATCAAGGATGCCAACATCACCCTTGCCTTGACAGGTACCACCCACTGTTGGATTGACCAATGCCTAAACTGTTTATTATCTCCATCAACCTGGCTCAAAAACATGGTGACACCAGAAACATTGTCAAAAGAAAATCACTGTTCACATTCTCAAAAGGACCCCATATCCCCATAAGGATAACTCCTCCTTGACAGGACCTCATGATCATTCTAACAGCCCCCACCTAAAGTTGCACAGTGTTGGCAATTTATATGCTGCCCTGCACTATCTTCTAATTAACACCTAGTAATTCTAAAATTGCAACGTTTAACAAATATTTGGACAGATACACGGATAGGGCAGGTTTAGAGGGATGTGGGCCAAATGCTGGCAGGTGGGACTAGTGAAGATGGGGCATGTTAGTCAGTGTGGGCAAGTTGGGCTCAAGGGCCTGTTTCCACACTGTATGACTCCATGACTCAAGGACATGTGAAGTAACTCTTGAATTTTCAACCTGAAAGAACCAGGATAAAATTGATGAGAAGGTCCAGGAGGTCCAAGAGCTAATTCCTGTAAATTTAAGATCTTTCGGGTTTGGAACTTCCACCATGCTTCGAGGAGAAAGGAATACCTCCGCAGGCAGTTGAAAGCTGAGGTCCAGCAGAAGGCTTGGATCTAAAGGAAACATTGTGGTTGGATAGAGTTGGAGGTACAGCAACTGAGAGCATAACTGATTTTCACAAAACTATCTTTGTCCGCATTGAACTGGACTATGAACAGATTGAACACGTTCATACTGCTTTAGTCAGCCTCTTAGGTTATAACATTGGGAGCTCATATATTAAACAAAATCTCCTTTCATGAAAGGTGATGAATGCTTGTTTGGGCCAGCACAGGGGGAGTGAAGAACTAAGCTCACTAATAAATGCCCCAAATTGTTGAAGAGCCCAGGCTGAATTCCTATTCAAACTGACACCTGACTAATGAAGTGGAGGGGTTTTACTTTAGTTGTGAGATAGAGCAACGAAACAGGCCCTTTGGTCCACTGAGTCCACACCAACCATTGATCATCCATTCACACAAGTTCTTTGTTATCCGACTTTCCCATCCATTCCCTGCGCATTTTTAGGGGCAATTTACAGAGGCCATTTAACATAAGAACCCACACGTCTTTAGGACGGGGAAGAAACTGGAGCATCCTGTGTGGTCACAGGGAGAAGGTGCAATCTCCGCACAAATTTGTCACGTGTGGCGGCGCCGTAATGGCTGTGGCTCGCTGGCAGTCTGTTTGTCCTTTTTCCTTTTTTGTTTGTGTGTTGGTGTTGCGGTGGTTTGTTTTTGGCTGTGTATGTGTGGGGGGTGGTGGGGGAAATCTTAATTTTTTTAGGTCTCTTCCTTGGGGCGAGGCTCGGCCGCGGGACTTAACAGCGCCCGGTGCGGCTCGGCCGCGGGGCCTTCCATCGCCTGGTGCGGCTCGGCCGCGGGGCCTTCCATCGCCCGGTACGGCTCGGCCGCGGGACTTACCATCGCCCGGTACGGCTCAGCCACGGGGCCTTCCATCGCCCGGTGCGGCTCGGCCGCGGGACTTTCCATCTCCTTGCGGGGGCTGTGCGAGTCGGTCGCCTCGGTAGGGGTCGAGCTGTCTGTCCGTGGGAGGGGCATGGGGGAAGAGAGAGGAAGTTTTTGGCCTCCATCACAGTGAGGGGGTGTTTGGAGTCACTGTGATGGATGTTTGTGTTGGGGTTGTGTGTTTTGTGTTCCTTGTTTTTTGCTCTGTGACTGCTGGCAAATGAATTTCGTTCGGTAAAACGAATGACAATAAAGCTATTCTGTATTCTGTATTCTGTATTCTGAAATTGGAACGGAGACTAGAATGGGAGCTGGTCTCTGGCGTTGTGTCGGCAGCACCTCTACCCATTGTGCCACTGTGTCTCCGCTGAGTTCTTCTTACAACCAGGAGAGGTTAACAGTTCCTCTTCAATAGTTCACAAACTGAATGAACCCACCTTAGAAACTGGCTACGCATGCTTCTGGAAATGAATCATTATTTATAGGACATTTCAAAGCAGCATATATTCCCAGTTTCCAGATGTTAAATTTAAACCACTTGAGGCTTGTTGGCAAGTTAAGCATCAATCTGAACGCCAAGGTCATGCGTATGCATTGAAACCTTATGCAGTTATTCATTCTCAAAATATAACACAAGGTATCGCCTCAGCCACTAGATTCTAAATGGATCCACATGTAACACCCAGATCACTTATCCTGGGGAAGGGTGGAGCGGCAAGATCCATTTACCACTGACTCGATGTGTGTTAACATTGAGAGATCAAACGTCCACCGTTGCAATCATCCAGGCTTTCCGATTCAGTCAGGTAATGATAGAATGTAGTTTGAAAAAACCCCCAAGCAAATAGCACCTCCTCCCATGCATTTGCATTCAAACATACATGCATACCCATACATGCATCTGCATCCATACTTGCACATGCACACCCACACATGCAAGTGTATCCATACGCGCACATGCACATGCACAGCCACCAATGCACGTCTCCATACTTGCACATGCACATGCACACCTACACATGCATGTGCATGCATGTTTGCACATGCACACCCACACATGCATGTGCCGCATACTTGCACATGCACACCCACACATGCATGTGTATCCATACTCACATGTGTACATGCACACCCACCCATGCATGTGTATCCATACTCACATGTGTACATGCACATCCACCCATGCATGTGCACAGACATGCACAACAGATGTCAGATTAAGTTCAGTAATTTCCCTCCATTTTTGCTCTTATTTGCTTGCCTTTCATAAAGCCTGCTTCATTTGAGATGAGCATCTCAGGGCAGTTGGCAGTGCCCTAAATCTCAAGCGGATCGGAGTTGCAGTTAGAGAATGATGAAGCCCAGACATTGGCCGGTTGGGGCAATGTGTCTGTGCAATCTCTATAGACATGCACTTTGCTGATCTTTCCCATTGAATAATTCCCTTCTATAAATATTTATCCTGTTGCCTTTTGAAATTTATTATTGAGTCTTATTTTATCATCCTTTTAGGCAAGGCAATCCAAATCATAGAATCTCACCATGAAACTTTATTCCATCGTGAAGCCTTTGAATCTTGTGCCAAAGATCTTAAATCTCTTGTCTTCTCATCATGAACACTTCTGTCACTGAATATCTTTTCTCCTCGTTAAGTCTGTTATTTTAAAACTTATTTTAAAACTTATTATTTTAAAACTTGCATTCAAATTACTTCTGAAGTGAAGAACTTCTAAACTCTGCCTGCATTTGAATAACAAAATCTGCACAAAATCCCTCAACTCCTTTCAGAAAATGTGTTGCCCAGAACTGGCCAGGAGGGGCTTGCCAAGTATTTTACAGAGATTTAGCATGACCCCTGTTCCTGTGTACCCTATGCCTCCTTTCATAAAACAAAGACCGTATAACAGCTTTCTCCTGTTCCCTGGGTTTGTTGTGATGCATGCCATGACTGTAGAACCCCTCTTCAGCCACCATAGATTCAATTGGCAACGCTCAATTTATAGTCATAGAGAGATATACTGCAGAGCATGGAAACAGGCCCTTCGGCCCAACTTATCTGTGCTGACCAAGATGCCCCATGTAAGCCAATCCCATTTGGTCCATATACATCTAACTCTTTCCTATCCATGTACCCGTCCACGTGTCTTTTAAATGATCTTATTGTACCTGCCTCAACTACCTCCTCTGGCAGCTCGTTCCATAAACCCACAACCTTCTGAATAAAAAAGTCGCCCCTTAGGTTCCTATTAAATCTTCTATCGTGAAGATAGAGTCACAGGTAGATAAGGTGGTCAAAAAGGCGTTAGGCAATTTGGCCTTCGTCAGTCACAGTATTGAGTATAGAAGTTGTGAGGTCATGTTGCAGTTGTATAAGACATTGGTGAGGCCATATTTAGAATATTGTGTTCAGTTCTGGGCACCATGTTATAGGAAAGATGTTGTCAAGCTGGAAAAGGTACAGAGAAGATTTCCAGGGGATGTTACCAGGCCTAGAGGGTGTGAGCTTTCCAGAGAGGTTGAGTAGGTTGGGACTCTCTTCCTTAGAGCCCAGGAGGATGAGGGGTGATGTTATTGAGGTGTATAAAATCATGAGAGGAATAGATCGGGTAGATGCACAGAGTCACTTGCCCAGAGTAGGTGAATCGAGGACCAGGGGACATAGGTTTAAGGTGAAGGAGAAAAGATTTAATAGGAATCTGAGGGGTAATGAAGAGTTGTGGGTGTGTGGAACAAGCTGCCAGAGGGGGTAGTTGAGGCAGGGACTATCACAACATTTAAGAAACAGTAAGACAGGTACATAGTTAGGACAGGTGTGGAGGGATATGGACCAAATGCGGGCCGGTGAGACGAGTGTAGCTGGGACATGTTGGTCAGTGTAGGCAAGTTGGGCCGATGGGCCTCTATGACTCGGTGACTCAAAAATGAGGGAAGATCTACCTCATAATGAAATACATATTGAATCTCTTTGATTCTCTATTTTCCTTACAAAATGAGACTCAGCTTGGATCTCTCTGCATTAAATGTTATTATTTGCTCTCTCCAAATAACCATGCTATTGTAGCGACCATAGAGAGTGGTCCTAGATGTCGAACCCTCAGATTGGCCAGCGAGGTCACGTGTGGGTGCGACCGTAGGGATTGGTCCAGGGAGTGAGATCGCTGATTGGACAGCGTGGTCACGTGCGGCTTTGGCGCCTAAAGGAGTCAGTTGAGAGACTTCTTCGAAGAGAACAGTTAGTTTTAATGGTTGTCTGTAATCTCGTTATGTAAACTTTGTGATCGAATATTGCTGTCGCAATAAACTTCTTCAACAAAGAACGAGCCTCCAGAATCGCCATACTATCATTATTCTCCTCACTTATTACATCATTTCTGAGTTTTGTGTTATCTATGACAGTGTGCCTTGCCTGCAAGTCCAGGCATGCAATCATTAATATTATGATTAGTCTGGGACATCAACACTGGAAAATCACTGAGAACTGTTCTCAGCATACCATTCGATGGCCTATTACAGATTCTTGCTGTAATTGCCCATGTAATCTCATAGTCTTCAACAACTATAGGGTGGCAAGTCGGCGCAGTGGTAGAGTTGCTGCCTTTACAGCGCCATAGACCCAGGTTCGATCCTGACTACGTGTGCTTGTCTGTACAGAGTTTGTACATTCTTCCCATGACCTGCGTGAGTTTTCTCTGGGATCTCCGGTTTCCTCCCACATTCCAAAGACGAACAGGTTTGTAGGTTAATTGGCTTGGTATAATTGTAACTTGTCCCTAGTGTGTGTAGGGTAGTATCAAAGATACTAGAGGAACAAGATAGACCACTCGACCCTAAAAACTGTAGTGTGCCCTGGCGCCATTTTAGTAGGCAGAAACTTGCAGAAACATTTTAAAAGAAAAATAACAAAAATCTGTGAATTGATGAGATATATTCTGCATTTTAATGGTATCAGCACACATACTGTTCCCCCAAAGCACTGATTACACTACAAGAGGCATAGTGAACGACAGGTTTTGCTTACTAAAATGGCGGACGTTACACTCCTTTGCGTACCACACTTCAGTATAGGCGATTTCAACGGTGTGGTACTTCTTGTTCCTCTAGTATCTTTGGGTAGTATTAATGTGCGGGGATCACTGGCCAGTGCAGACCCGGTGGGCTGAAGGGCCTGATTCCGCGCTGTATCTCTAAACTAAACTAAACTAAACTATTCTCATGCATGGAATTGCTTAACACCTTTTCAAAGTCGGTACATATCAAGTCTACATCAATGACACTGTTCTCATCAGTCTGTCTGTTCATCTTTCATTTAACTTAGTCAAGTACATTCTGGCTTTCCTTCATCACCACATATTTTTCTAACGGGGGAAGAGAAACTGATGAACGCAGCGGCAGACAAGCGGGCACGCGGAAAGGAGCACAGCAACTTCAACAGACCAGAGACCGCACACAAATGTGATCTTTGCGACAGAGACGGTCACTCCCACATTGGTCCCTTCACCACAAGCCGAGGTGTGGAGCAAGCAGCCAACTAGGATGCATCACCCAGGGTCAGCCATGACTGAGGGGGCCTAAGATTGTTCTAAACTCCGTTAGTCTGTATTCTATCACTACAAGATGACTACGACTAATTTCACACTGCTTGTCATGGATGCTGGGTTTATCCTTCTCCCTCTGCCAATTCCATGTCCCCCTACACCACTTTCAGATTGTTTAAAAGGTCTGGTCAAAGCCTCCCTGGCACTGTAAGGTAACAACTATACCACTGTGCCACTGTGCGGCCCTTTCAACTTTTTGTGCACTGGCCAACTTTTTCACACATGGGGTGGCAGGTATATGGAACGAGCTGGAATGAGCTGCCAGAGGAGGTATTTGGGGCGGCCGCCATTGGTGGAGCGGGAGCACGACTTGGCCACTGGCTGGGTGAGGTCACGTGGGGCGCGGGGCGGTGACGTCACTCTTTGTCCCTTCTTTGGGAGTGAGGAAGTTGGCAACCCTACTAATACGGGACAAGGGCGGTCCCGTAAGGGACAAACCAATTTAGCCCAAAATACGGGATGTCCTGGCTAATACGGGACATTTGGCAACCCTATACATGGGTGGGAAAGGTTTGGAAGGACATGGGCCAAACGCAGGCAGGTGTGACTAGTGTCGATGAGGCATGTGGGTCAGCATGGGCAAGTTGGGTCGAAGGGCCTGTTTTCATGCGTTATGAATCTATGACTCTAATTAGAACAGATAAGCAATCCTCAGTATATCCCCAGTGTATTGCAATCTATCTTCCCTGATGCTCTAACAAGGTGAAATCAATGGTTCAACAGTTCATTGGTTCAATGGTGCTTTATTGTCACATGCACAAAGTGCAAACGCATGGTGACATTCTTTTCTTCCCAACAATCCAGTAGAGTATTGCCATACCATTCCCGATTAGCAATAGTACAGAAGTAGTCTCCAGAGCCCGCAAGTAAGAGGTGCCAATGGTTTTGGCGGCATTCTCCAGGTTGTGGGAGATTGGGAGTGTGGGGTGGTGCAATTTGCTATGAAAGTCAGCTTTGGAAGCATTGCCAGGTGCTCCATCTATTGTACATTCAGCAACAGGAGCGGTGGATGGTATGAATCTTGCATGATGGAGTGCAAATACAAAATGATCATTTAGGAAAGTATTTCAAGTTAAGCTACATAATAGGTGGTGCGTAATTTTCCTTCTATCGAGCAATTTCTTTTCATACATCTCGCCCTTGTGATTCCCTTCATCTTTTTAATGTTAAAGCAACATCCATCAACCTCACTCGCTCTCTTCCAAATGAAAATCAGGACCATGTTTTCCCCAAACCAGATGGGTTGTGAAAGGTTTTATTGCAAAAGAGCACATGGAAACGTGGAACAAACTATTATGTGGAAACATAAAATATTATTTCATCCCACAGGTAGAATCAACCAATTGCTGTTGCTGGTTACTACACGCAAGGAGACAAAGTGCTGGAGTAACTCAGCAGGTCAGGCAGCATCTTTGGAGAACATGGATAGGTGACAATTCAGAACGAGACCCTTCTTCAGTCTGCTTGGGAGGGGGGGAGAAGAGTTCTCACTCCACCCGTTTTGACGCCCACAATTAAAACAGTGATGGAGGTTGCTGATGTTCAGAGAGGTCTGCTATAATCGACTGATAAAGAACATACAGAACATAGCACAGGACAGTAGGGCACAGGAACTGCTGCTTTGGCCCATTATGTCCATGCTGAACATGATGCTAAAATAAACTCATCTCTGGCTGCATGTGATCCATGTCCCTCCATTCCCTTCATGTCCATGTGCCCGTACAAAAGCGCCTAAACGCCCCTATCGTATCTGCCCCCACCACTGTCCCTGGCAGCTGTTCCAGTCGCCCAGCACTCTCTGTGTAAAAAACCTGCTCCACACATCTCCCTTGAGCTTGGCCTCTCTCACCTTTGATCTCTGTCCCCTGGTCTTTGACACGTCCACCCTGGGAGAAAGGTTCTGGTGACCATCAGCATGTCCGAGCTCCTTCCTCTGCATCAGTTACATCTGATGCCATGCCCTCATGCCAAGCTGGGAGCAGGGTGGTTCTACTGCAGTTGTACAGGGCCTTGGTGAGACCGCACCTGGAGTATTGTGTACAGTTTTGGTCTCCTAATCTGAGGAAAGACATTCTAGCCTTAGAGGGAGTACAGAGAAGGTTCACCAGATTGATCCCTGGGATGGCAGAACTTTCATACAAAGAAAGACTGGATAGACTAGGCTTATACTCGCTGGAATTTAGAAGACTGAGGGGGGATCTTATAGAAACATATAAAATTCTTAAGGGGTTGGAGAGGCTAGATGCGGGAAGATTGTTCCCGATGTTGGGGAAGTCCAGAACCAGGGGTCACAGTTTAAGGATAAGGGGGAAGTCTTTTAGGACCGAGATGAGAAAACATTTCTTCACACAGAGAGTGGTGAGTCTGTGGAATTCTCTGCCACAGAAGGTAGTTGAGGCCAGTTTATTGGCTATATTTAAGAGGTAGTCAGATGTGGCCCTTGTGGCTAAAGGGATCAGGGGGTATGGAGATAAGGCAGGTACAGGTTACTGAGCTGGATGATCAGCCATGATCATATTGAATGGCGGTGCTGGCTCGAAGGGCCGAATGGCCTACTCCTGCACCTATTTTCTATGTTTCTATGTTTCTATGTAAGCTGCCGACTTCTGGAGATCGCCAGCAGGCCGATCGTGCTTCATCTTTAAAGGCGCCTGAACTCTGTTTCTGTTTGCAGGGATTTGTAGTTTGAATTTTAAGTGGATAGTCAGCTTTCATGTTCACCTCTAATGCAGCTGGGTGACATTAAATTAGGGAGTCAAAGAGTGAGGCCACAAAGTAGCAATCAGCACGTAATGGGCATAAAATGAATGGAGGTAGAGACAGACTAACGGAGTGACTCAATAGTCCAACACCTATTACTGCGGTTGGAAGGTATTTGAGTTCACAACAGTAGGAAAGTAAAGGTTGACAAACAGAATTCTTCGATCTTGTTGGTAATCTCTAATCTCTGCAAATCACAATGACCTGGCCAACATAATGGATTTTCTAGGAGTTTAGTGCTGTGCCTTTTTTTGGCATGTGAGCCAAGCAAACTCAGCTGATAGCTTGACTTTCAAGCAACTTTGTTCCGGCTCGACTGGTACCAAGCCTTAGCTGAGTTTCTGCTCAATGAAATCTGTGCTATTTATCTTGGCTGGTTTTCCCCCCCTCTATGTGCACCAGTATGTGCCAGGGGAAGCCAGAAGACTCATTGCTAGAACGAATTGCTCAACTTTCTGTTTCAGCCTCTGCTATAAAATAACTTATCTTGTTGATATGGGAGATTCAGTTATTTGATGCCCTTCGTTTGTCATTAGGAGGGCATTTGCCAAGCGAATGCACCTGTAGCTGATCCCTATGGTACACAACGTTTACCAGAGGCAGCATGGTGGCACAGCAGTAGAGTTGCTGCCTTACAGCACCAGAAACTTGGGTTGAAACCTGACTACGGATGCTGTCTATACGGAGTTTGTCCATTCTCCCGTGACTGCGTGGGTTTTTTCTGGGCGCTCCGGTTTCTTCCCACACTCCAAAGACGTACACGTTTTATAGGTTAATTGGCTTCGGTAAGATTGTAAATTGTCCCAAGCCCTTCAGCCCACTGAGTCCGTGCCGACCAGCGATCCCTGTACACTAGCACTATACGACACATTAGGGACAATTTACAATCTTTTACCAAAGCCAATTAACCTACAAACCTGTGCGTCTTTGGAATGAGGGAGGAAACCGGAGCACCCGGAGAAAACCCACGTGGTCACAGGGGGGAGTGTACAAACTATACAAATTATAATTTGTAATTATACCAAGCCAATCAACCTACATAGCAGTATGTCTTTGGAATGTGGGAGGAAACTGGAGATCCCGGAGAAAACCCACGCAGGTCACGGGGGGAACGTACAAGCTCTGTGCAGACAGCGCCGAGGTCAGGATCGAACCCGGGTCTCTGGCGCCGTAAGGCAACAACTCTACCGCTGCGCCACCGTGCCGCTTGTGCTTTTTGTGCTTTCTGGACAAAGGATTGTTATCTATTGAGCATCCTTTGATGGGAGTTAATGACGGAATAAAAGGACTTCATAACATTCCCAGAGTGGGTTGTCACTGGTGGAGATTATGAATCCTTAGACCAACTATTATATGATCATGCGTGAGGTGTTCACTCAAGTTCGGACACTGGATTTTTGTTTGGTGATGTTTAGGAATGGAAGATTAGCTGTGCTTGTAATATCAGACTATTGATTTGTAGCAAAACAGCAAGAGAAAGAACAGTAGAAGTTGTTTATTATATCTGAGGCACATTCAGCTGCTGTGCCTTTAATATATTTACAGACCAATAGGGAATTGGAAAGAAAGCCATGCATGTAGATTTTATTACTTTTGTGGAAGTAATATTAAAGTCAACTAAAAACGATAATTGTTTAGTTACAGAACATAGAACATGGAACAGTACAGCACAAGAACAAACCCTCCGGCCCAGAATGTCTGTGCCGAACATGATGCCAAGACCATCTCCTATCCACCTGCACATAACCCATGTCCCTCCATTCCCAGTGTATTCATATGTCTACCCAAAAGTCTCTTAAATGCCTCTATCGTTTCTGTCTCAACCACCAACTCCGGCAGCTACAATAACCTACCAATGTCATCCAATCTCTTACTTTGTAAACTTTGTGTTTGATGTCATAATATTTATATCTCATTAACAGGAGAATATTTTTAAACTATAAAAATACCCTCGCTATGATACAGTCTTGGCCGTAAAAACAATGTCATTGAAAGGGTCATGTGTAGGAAGGAACTGCCGGATGTTGCTTTAAACCGTATATAGACACAAAAAGCTGGAGTAAATCAGCGGGACAGGCAGCATCTCTGGAGAGAAGGAATGGGTGGCGTTTCGGGTCGAGACCCTTCTTCTGAATTATGGTAGAGATTATGAATTCGTAGTTTCTACTCCTTCTACATCACTACTTATTCAGAAGGGTCTCGACCCGAAGTGTCACCCGTTCCTTCTCTCCAGAGATGCTGCCTGTCCCGCTGAGTTCTCCAGCTTTTTGTGTCTATCATTGAAAGAACTATTTAGGTTTATCAGTAAATAAATGTTCGAATTTTTGAAATTAATCCCTGACTGCTATATCCCTGCAAACACAGCAATGTTAGTTGTAGACCAGATTATGGGGGAATGAGTTAACCTTTCTGATTATATTGAGTATAGAAGTTGGCAGGTCATGTTGCAGTTGTACAAGGCGTTGGTGAGGCCGCATTTAGAGTATTGTATTCAGTTCTGGGCACCATGTAATAGGAAAGATGTTGTCAAGCTGGAAAGGGTGCAGAGAAAGTTTACGAAGATGTTGCCAGGACTTGTCTATCGGGAGAGGTTGAGTAGGCTGGGACTTTATTCCTCGGAGTGCAGGAGGATGAGGGGCTATCTTATAGAGGTGTATAAAATCATGAGAGGATTAGATCGGGTAGATGCTCAGTGTCTCTTGCCCAGAGTAGGGGAATCAAGATCCAGAGGACATAGTTTTAAGATGAAAGGGAAAAGATTTAATAGGAATCTGAGGGGTAACTTTTTCACACAAAGGGTGGTGGGGGAATGGAACAAGCTGCCAGAGGAGGTAGTTGAGGCTGGGACTATCCCAACGTTTAAGAAACAGTCAGAGGTACATGGATGGAACAGGGTCAGAGGAACATGGACCAAACGCAGGCAGGTGGGACTAGTGTAGCTGGGACATGTTGGCCGGTGTGGGCAAGTTGGGCTGAAGGGCCTGCTTCCACTCTGTATCACTCTATCACTCTGTTCATTTTCTACTGATGTTCCCCTGCATCTATACACAGATGGGCAAGGCAATTAACAAGATTTACTTTTTACAGAGTGATGCATCAGGTGAAACATTAATTGAAAAATCTGTAAAGCACCTTGAGGAAATGTACAATGATTCATATATAAGAAAGGAAATTGTGCACCAATACAAAATAATATTTAGATTCCATTGCATCAATGTGAGGTGTGTAGTTCTGGTGAAATCTGAACAAACAGAATGTGAAACAACTTCACGGCTAATTTCTGTAGCACCGTGTTTTTCATCAATATTCCAACCTCAAATAACAAAATTCTAGCTTCAAATAACAAAATGATCAAACTAGCACATTATTTTCAAATTCAAAAAATAACCCTGCAGATGTTGAAATCAGAAATAAAACAGAAAATACTTGAAATGTTCATCTGGTCAGGCTGCCTCTTTGGGAAGAGAAACTGAGTTAATGTTTCAGGTCGAAGAATGAATTCTGAGGAAGGGCCTTTGACTTGCGAAATTAGTTCTGTTTGTCATCCTATGAACGTGACCTGATCTGCTGAGTACTTCCAGCACTTTTCTTTATTGTTATAGTGAATTAATTTGAATTGCCATCTTTCAAATGCAATCCAGTTTGCAGCAATGACGGGCTGTCCAGAACAAGAGGCCACAGTTTAAGAATAAGGGGTGGGCCATTTAGAACTGAGATGAGGAAAAACTTTTTCAGTCAGAGAGTTGTGAAATCTGTGGAATTCTCTGCCTCAGAAGGCAGTGGAGGCCAATTCTCTGAATGCATTCAAGAGAGAGCTAGATAGAGCTCTTAAGGATAGCGGAGTCAGGGGGTATGGGGAGAAGGCAGGAACGGGGTACTGATTGAGAATGATCAGCCATGATCACATTGAATGGCGGTGCTGGCTCGAAGGGCCGAATGGCCTCCTCCTGCACCTATTGTCTATTGTCTATTGTCTATTGATAGTAATGGAGTGAAGAATCCAATATTGATATTAAATATTGAATATCCGATACAGACGCCTTTTGAGGAACATGGGTTGTCCAACTAGGATCCAACATTCTAATTTGAGTAGAAAATATATATTGATTGTGGCCAGATATCTATTGGCAATTGTACGTCATTGGCAATTCCCCTGTCTTGGTGGATAATTAAACCCCTATCCAACTTAGGCGATTTTTTAGGCGACTACAGGCGACTAGGCTGTCGCCACATGGTCACCGGGGCTTCGCCTGTATGGTCGTGAGTCGTCTCCTCAGTTGCCCAAAGAGTCTGCTCACTGCTGGATTTTCAAAATGTTGGATTTTTTTTTGGCGACAGTGGGTTTGACGCCAATGAGCGTAGCTTGATGTCTCTTGATGTGGGCGCTGTCGTAGGTTGTCGCCAGGTGACGTAGGTCGTCGTCTGTGCTGACTTCTGTGAATTCCATTGGCGACTACCAATGTCAACCTACGTCAACCGGCGACAGGTACCGGCGTAAAAATCTTAGGCCAAAATGACGTGAATTGTCTTCAGTTGTCTTCAGTTGTCGCCGACAGGGTCGTAGCTTGTCGTAGCTTGTCGCGGGTGGACGTAGGTTGACTTCGGTTGTCATATGTTGTCACCTATGTGGTCGTACGTTGTCGTAGGTGTTGTCGTTGGTTGTCTTAGGTGCGATCGTAGGTGGATGTCCTACTCGCGACGATTGGGTCGCCGGTTGTCAGTAGCTTGCCGTAGCTTGACGTCGACTAGGTGGTAGGTTGTGGTAGCTTGCCGTAGACATTGTCGTAGGGGGGGTCCTGTCACTGGTTTTTCGGCGACCTGCTAAAGCTATGACTATGAGTCTGAAGAAGAGTCTCGACCCGAAACGTCACCCATTCCTTCTCTCCTGAGATGCTGCCTGACCTGCTGAGTTACTCCAGCATTTTGTGATACCTTCGATTTGTACCAGCATCTGCAGTTATTTTCCTTCACAACATGCTACGAATATGACAGTCGCCGGCAATCGCTTAAAAAATCGCCTCTTATGTCAGATTGCTGCATTATCACCATTGAAATTTAAGAGTATTGTTGACCTTCAGACAGGGACAAATTATTTTCTGAACTGGAGGCACAAGGAACTGCAATGATGGTTTACAAAAAAGGACACAACGTGCTGGAGTAAATCAATGGGAGAACATTGATAGGTGACTATTCAGGTTGGGACCTTTCTTCAGTCTGATGAAGGGTCCCAACCTGGAATGCCACCTATCCATGTATTTTCTGAACTATTTGGTGCAAATTTAAAGTCTATCAAAAATTAATATTTGTAGCAAAATGAAAAGAGCTTTAAAAGCTTTTTTGGATGTTTATAATCTAATGTGAAAGATTTCTTGAAGTCAGCTATAGCCATCTGCAGATGATTATAGCACACAATACCATGAATAATGCCATCATAAAAAGTTAAGTTAAAACAGAATGAATCCCATTTTTTGAACTGCAGTCTTATTAAAACTGTATTACTTTTTCGGTTATTGTTTCACGTTGGCTACGGTTCCAGGACAGGACATTCAGCGGAACAATACTGATGTCGCACTTATCCTGGTTGCCAGGAACTGCCTGCCTTTTAGTCAAACAGTTTCATCTCTGGAATCAACTTTTGCAATCTGCTCTTCTTCGAAAAGATCTTGGTTCATTAATAATATATACATCAGTGGCATTCAACACAAACACAATCACAATGGCATTCAACACAAACAAAAAAAAGATGTTGTGGATCAAGTCATTGCACCTTGTACACAAAATAAGGACCAGGTCAGAAACTAAGCCTCACCACATTCAGCTTTTATAGACAATAGACAATAGACAATAGGTGCAGGAGGAGGCCATTCGGCCCTTCGAGCCAGCACCGCCATTCAATGTGATCATGGCTGATCATTCTCAATCAGTACCCCGTTCCTGCTTTCTCCCCATACCCCCTGACTCCGCTATCCTTAAGAGCTCTATCTAGCTCTCTCTTGAATGCATTCAGAGAATTGGCCTCCATTGCCTTCTGAGGCAGAGAATTCCACAGATTCACAACTCTCTGACTGAAATTTTTTTTCCTCATCTCCGTTCTAAATGGCCTACCCCTTATTCTTAAACTGTGGCCCCTGGTTCTGGACTCCCCCAACATTGGGAACATGTTTCCTGCCTCTAACGTGTCCAACCCCTTAATAATCTTATATGTTTCAATAAGATCCCCTCTCATCCTTCTAAATTCCAGTGTATACAAGCCTAGTCGCTCCAGTCTTTCAACATATGACAGTCCCGCCATTCCGGGAATTAACCTAGTAAACCTACGCTGCACGCCCTCAATAGCAAGAATATCCTTCCTCAAATTTGGAGACCAAAACTGCACACAGTACTCCAGGTGCGGTCTCACTAGGGCCCTGTACAACTGCAGAAGGACCTCTTTGCTCCTATACTCAACTTTGTCTCCCTTTTAAACGTATGTCCTTTTATTATGAGGCTGTGCCCTCTGGTTCTAGGCTCTCACATCCCACCTGTCTCTCGCAGATGGACAATATAACCATATGGTTCAGGGTTTTACAAAGCTGCCATTAACATGATGAAGATAGACACAAAAATCTGGAGTAACTCAGCAGGTCAGACAGCATCTCTGGAGAAAAGGAATAGGTGATGTTTGGGGTCAAGACCCTTCTTCAGACTAAGGAGGATCTCGACCTGAAGCTTCACCCATTTCTTTTCTCCAGAGATGCTGTCTGACCCGTTGAGGTACTCCAATTTTTTGTGTCCATCTTTGGTTTAAACCAGCATCTACAGTCCTTCCTACACAATAATATCATGAATGACATTCTATGGGAAGACCGTTGACCATGCTGCCCTGTCTGGACTCAGCAGAGGTCAGAGCCACTTTGACCCTCACCTTCTCTGCCGCAGGATCTTTCCGAATTATTGCTGCAGATCTCTGCCATGTCTCCCGACTTGTTATTCCCTTATCCTGTATCTGTACACTGTGAATGGCTCGATTGTAATCATGTATTCTCTTTCCGCTGACTGGTTAGCACGCAACAAAAGCTTTTCACTGTACCAAAAGCTTTTCACTGTGTGGAGAATTGAAGATTCATCAGAACCTAACTGCTGGCTTCTTCAGATAAAAGGAAAAACTGAAGCATCGGAGCATCTGCTCCACACGGGAGAGATTGTTCCTTCCAGTCTTTAATTGCACTTGATTCTATTCCACCTCCCTGATACAAAATTAATTCATCATGTTGGGGTTCTTCCTGAGGTATTGTTACTCTTCGGTGGGATGTTGTCCACTGTAAAGCACTTCTCGAAGCTCCTGAAGTTGGCAGTGTCAATGTTAACCCAGTTGGATATTTAGTTAACACCAAAAGTTAAACTTGAATCAACAAACGATAAACAGGAGTAGGAAGAAGGGGTGAAAGTTGGTCGGAGGGAGAGAAGGCCATATTGCTCTTTTTCAATCCAAAGAAACATCTACTCTTGTGCAGGAAGGAACTGCAGATGCTGGTTTAAACAGAAGCGAGACATAAAAAGTTGGAGAAAAGGAAAAGGTAATGTTTCGGGTCAAGACCCGGAGTCTGACGCAGTATCTGAAGAATGGTCTCGACCCAAAACATCACCTATTCCTTTTCTCCAAACATCTACTCTTCCTCAAGATAGACACAAAAAGCTGGAGTAACTCAGCGGGACAGGCAGCATCTCTGGAGAGAAGGAATGGGTGATGTTTCCGACTGAGACCCTTCTTCAGACCCGAAACATCACCCATTCCTTCTCTCCAGAGTTGCTGCCTGTCCCACTGAGTTACTCCAGCTTTTTGTGCCTATCTTCAGTTTAAACCAGCACCTGCAGTTCCTTCTTACACATCTAGTCTCCTTGTTTCCTTTCTCTGCACTGCCCTATCTTTCTTCAATGTAGATACTGGAAGTTGGGAAAATTAGCTTGAATCTAACGCCATGGTTCTTCACCACCTCCTCACGGGCCATAGATTGGGAGTGGATAATTAAAAATGCCCCAGCAAGACAGACACAAAGAGTGGGCCGGAAGGACAGGGGTTTTGCTTCCACCTCTTTCAAGGTCGGCCGCAGGAGGTGCCTCCTCATACACAAGAGATGGTCGGGCGAGGGGAGGGACGTCGGTTGGTGGGCCGAGTTGGTGGAGGGCGATGGAAGAAGTCCTGCAGCAGCCTGGGGCTTACCTGGGCCTACCTGGATCGGGGGCTTACCTGGGCCTACCTGGATCGGGGGCTTACCTGGGCCTACCTGGATCAGGGGCTTACCTGGGCCTACCTGGATCGGGGGCTTACCTGGGCCTACCTGGATCGGGGCTTACGTGGGCCTACCTGGATCGGGGGCTTACCTGGGCCTACCTGGATCGGGGGCTTACCTGGGCCTACCTGGATCGGGGGCTTACCTGGGCCTACCTGGATCGGGGGCTTACCTGGGCCTACCTGGATCGGGGGCACTCTGATGCATCCAGCAGGTGGACTGGACTTGGGACTTTGGACCTTTTCTCTTTCTTTTGTAAATGGCGCCTAAATATGGCAGCTGGTGCAAGAATTCCACTGTGCAGTGCATATGTGACAAAGAACCACTGAAACATTAAACCACTGAACCCTAATGATTTAGTGGGAGGCTGTCTCAATCCTCTCTCCATGCCTCGACAACCTAGTTCTGGGCAGGATTTTAGAGCAGGATCTACTGATATTAAATCAACAAGTGCTCTGGATTCCAGAGTTTATGTATTGGGGAAAAAAACTGCAGATGCTGGTTTAAATCAAAGGTAGACACAAAATGCTGGAGAGAATAAGTGGGTGACGTTTCGGGTCGAGACCCTTCTTCACCCATTCCTTCTCTCCCAAGATGCTGCCTGACCCGTTGAGTTACTCCTTGCTATTGAGGGCGTGCAGCGTAGGTTTACTAGGTTAATTCCCGGAATGGCGGGACTATCATATGTTGAAAGACTGGAGCGACTAGGCTTGTATACACTGGAATTTAGAAGGATGAGAGGAGATCTTATCGAAACGTGTAAGATTATTAAGGGGTTGGACACGTTAGAGGCAGGAAACATGTTCCCAATGTTGGGGGAGTCTAGAACAAGGGGCCACAGTTTAAGAATAAGGGGTAGGCCATTTAGAACTGAGATGAGGAAAAACTTTTTCAGTCAGAGAGTTGTGAATCTGTGGAATTCTCTGCCTCAGAAGGCAGTGGAGGCCAATTCTCTGAATGCATTCAAGAGAGAGCTGGATAAAGCTCTTAAGGATAGCGGATAGCGGAATCAGGGGGTATGGGGAGAAGGCAGGAACGGGGTACTGATTGAGAATGATCAGCCATGATCACATTGAATGGCGGTGCTGGCTCGAAGGGCCGAATGGCCTCCTCCTGCACCTATTGTCTATTGTCCAGCATTTTGTGTCTACCCCAGATTTATGTAATTCTCTTCTTCAGGCTTCAAGTGGAATTGTATTCGCTCTTTGAGCAATTTAATTAATCAGAGAAACTCTGGAATTACTTGATGGAGTTTATTTTTCTGGCAATGAATGTAGTCCTGTGACCGATCGATCTTGGTCACAGGTATAAGAGCCAGGGCGGCACGGTAGCGCAGCGGTAGAGTTGCTGCTTTACAGTGAATGCAGCGCCGGAGACTCAGGTTCGATCCTGACTACGGGTGCTGCACTGTAAGGAGTTTGTACGTTCTCCCCGTGACCTGCGTGGGTTTTCTCCGAGATCTTCGGTTTCCTCCCACACTCCAAAGACGTACAGGTATGTAGGTTAATTGGCTGGGTAAATGTAAAAATTGTCCCTAGTAGGATAGTGTTAATGTACGGGGATCACTGGGCGGCACGGACTTGGAGGGCCGAAAAGGCCTGTTTACGGCTGTATATATATATGATGATATGTTATGATATGATGATGAACCTGTGATGAAGGGGACTCTGCCAAGTCAGGCACATGATTACCTCAAACTGACCAGCCTAAAAATCCAATGTTGGAGCCATCACACCCCAGTAACTTTGTCCCAGCCAAAGAGTTTGAGACAAGCACCTGCTGGTGGTGGAGGAGCAGAGAGTATAAAGTGAACTAGAGAATCAAAGTCAAACATCACAGAAAAAATATCTTTGAACATCATCTGACATCTCTGATTGAACTTTGTGAAGGAAGGAACTACAGATGCTGCTTTAAACCGAAGATAGTCACAAAAAGCTGGAGTATCTCAGCGGGTCAGACAGCTTCTCTGGAGAAAAGGAATAGGTGATTTTTTGGGTCGGGACCCTTCTTCAGACCGTCTGAAGAAAGGTCTTGACCCAAAATGTAATCTATTCCTGATTAAACTTTCACTGGGCTTCTTCTTCTTTCGTGTCCATCATCCATGTTTCAAATGTTACATCACTGTCATCGTCCGTCCTGAAAAGGGTGCAAGCTTCTGGTGACAATCAGTGGGAGCCATCACTGGTACAATAAATGAATTGAATTGAATTCCCTTTATTGTCATTCAAAATGAATTGAACGAAAATCATTTGCCACGCAGCCACAACAATACAGAGTAAAAGACACAAGACACACAATTTTAACACAAACATCCATCACAGTGACTCCTCCAGACACCCCTTCACTGTGATGGAAGGCAAGAACATTTCTTCTCTCTTCCCCCATGCTTCTCCCACGGACAGATAGTTCGACTTCTGCCGAGGCTCCCGACTCGCGCAGCCCCCGCAAAGAGATGGAAGGTCCCGTGGCCGAGCCGTGCCGGACGATGAAAGGTCCCGCGGCCGAGCCGCGCCGGGCCACGGTCCTGCAAGCGGGCCGATCAAGGCCTCCGATGGGGTGGTCGAAGCCGCCATGGCTGGAGCCGGTCGCCAGCCAGGGACCTGCGAGCTCCCGATGTTGCAGTCCACAGGGCCCATGGCTGAGCCTCCGGCGGTAAAGCTGCAGCCTCCGAAAGTCGGCCAGCTCCGAGATGGTAAGCACTCAGGATCTATCCCAGCTGGAGGCCGCCCACTCCACGGTGTTAGGCCGCAGCGCCACGGGGATATGACTCGGAAAAGGGTCGCATCTCCGTCGAGGAAGAGATTTAAAAAAAAATAAAGGTTCCCCCCCCCCCCCCCCCCCCACCACCACCCCCCTAAAAATAGACTACTACACACATCTAGCACTAACACATAGACAAAAAAGACAAAAGACAAACAGACTGCCAGCGAGCTGCAGCCGCATGGCGGCGCATGGCAGCGCATGGCAGCGCAGCCATTTTGAGACCTTGAGATGGTGGTGGGAGCAGAGTTAGCTCAGGACACTTCCAGTTTCCAGCCCCGCGACGTGGACACTTCTGCTTTGGGGCCACTTTCACTGGTAAACTGCCTTGGTTATGTGTCAGTCACTTTGGAAATGTTATTTTTAAGGGAAAAAAATTATCAGGAATTCTTGATTGTTACCCATCTACCAAAAAAAATCTGAAATTTTAGTGGAGTTTAGTTTAGTTTAGAGACGCAGCATGAAAACAAGCCCTTTGCCAGAAATCCCCGCACGCTAACATTATCCTGCACACCAGGCTTAAAAATTTACAATTTCTACCAAAGCCATTTAACCTACCAACAATTCTGGGAATACTCTATAGATGCTCAGTCCATCGCCTTTGCACCAGATCTTGATCTTCATGTGTATTTTTGCTTTGATTTCTTAAGCAAATGTATGAAGCATCTTGAGAAAATTACGTGAAACATTTGGGACTGTGCATAAGTCTTTTCTGCTTTTTTTTCTATTTCCACACAATAAATCAAAACCTTTGTTTTCAAGACCCACAATTGCCATATTGAGTTGATGGCAATCTATGAAAGACTCCTGAATGGGACTTTTGATTGTGGTTTGCTTACAAACCATTTCTGTCTCATAACATCAATGATTTGGATGAGAACGTACATGGCCTGGTTAGCAAGTTTGCAGATGACACAAAAGTGGGTGGTATTGTAGAGCATAAAGATGTTGTCAACAATTGCAGCTCGTTCTTGATCGGTTGGGCAGGTGGGCTGAGGAATGGCTGATGGAATTTAATACGGAAAAATGTGAGGTGTTGCATTTTGGCAGCACTAACATAGGCAGAACCTACACTGTGTTTGCAAGGGCTCTGAGGAGTGTTGTAAAACAGAGGGATCTAGGAGTGCAGCTAAATAGGGTGGTCAAAAAGGCTTTTGGCACATTGGCCTTCATTAGTCAGAGCACTGAGTGTAGAAGTTGGGAAGTCATGTTGCAGTTGTACAATGCGTTGGTGAGGCTGCATTTCGAGTACTGTGTTCAATTTTGGTAACCATGTTATAGGAAAGATGTTGTCAAGTTGGAAAGGGTGCCGAGAAGATTCACGAGGATGTTGCCAGGACTCGAGGGCCTGAGCTATAGGGAGAGGTTGAGCAGACTAGGACTCTATCCTGTGGAGTACAGGAAGACGAGGGGTGATCTGATAGAGGTACAGGTGCTCCCCTGCTTACGACGCTTCGACTTGCAATAGTTCGACTTTGCGATGGTGCCAACGGCAGCGACCCATAGCGAGCCGCCACTCGCTTCCGGCCACGTGATCGCGTGTATTGCAATGCATTTCGATTTACAATACTTTCGGTTTCCGATGGGTTTCTCGGAACGGAACTCTATTGGAAGCTGAGGAGTACCTGTATATAAAATCACGAGAGGAATAGATCGGGTAGACGCACAGAGTCTCTTGCCCAGAGTAGTGGACGGGGAACCAGAGGACTTAGCTTTAAGGCGAGTGGAAAAATATGTAATAGGAACCTGAGGGGTAACATTTTCACACAAAGTCTTCACCACTCTTCCAGCTTCTAAAGATTGTTGATCACTTCACCTCGAGTGAAGTGATCAATATTCACAAAGGATGGTGGGTGTATGGAAGGAGCTGTTGGTAGTTGAGGCAGGGACTATCACAACATTTAAAAATGGGCCAAGCACAGGCAGGTGGGACTAGTGTAGATGGGACATGTTGGCCAGAGTGGGCACGTTGGGCTGAAGGGCCTGTTTCCATGCTGTAAGTCTCTATAACTCCTTGACTGTAACACTCATTTTCATATGTTCATAAGTTCTAGGAGCGGAATTAGGCCATTTGGCCCATCAAGCCTACTCCGCCAATCGATCATTGCTAATCTATCTTTCCCTCACAACCCCATTCTCTTGCCTTCTCCCCATAATCCCTGACACCCATACTAATCAAGAATCTGTCATTCTCCACCTTAAAAATATGCATTAACTTGGCCTCCACAGCTTTTTGTGGCAATGAATTTCACAAATTCACCACCCTCTGACTAAAGAAATTCCTACTTATCTCCTTCCTAAAGGCACATCCTTTAATTTTGAGTTATAGCCTCTGGTCCACGACTCTCCCACGAGTGGAAACATCATCTCCACATTCATTCTATCCAGGCCTTTCACTATTCGGTAAGTTTTAATGAAGTTCTCTCTCATCCTTCGAGTACAGGCCCAGTGCCTTCAAACGCTCATCCTATGTTCACCCAATATCTCGTAAACCTCCTCTGGACCCTCTCCAATGCCAGCACACCCTTCCTCAGATATGGGGCCCAAAACTGCTCCAAATGTGGCCTGACCAGTGCCTTATAAAGCCTCAGCATTACATCCCTGTTTTTTGTATTCTAGCTCCCTCGAAATAAGTGCATTTGGCTACCTTACTACCAATTCGACTTGCAAATTAACCTTTTGAGAATCCTGCACTGGCACTCCCAAGTCCCTTTGCACCTCCGATTTCTGAATTCTCTTCCCATTTAGAAAAGAACTCACGCCTTTATTTCTACTACCAAAATGCATGACTCCACACTTTGCTACACTGCATTCCATCTGCCACTTCTTTGTCCACTCTCCGAACCTGACCAAGTCCTTCTGCAGAGTCACTGCTTTCTCTACACTACCTGTCCCTCCACCTACCTTCATATCATCCGCAAACGTTAGTCACCGGCAGCCAAGCAGAACAAGCCCCCTTTATTGTCACTCTTTGCCTTCTGCCCTCCAGCCAACCTGCTATCCAATAGTCAATAATCAATAGTCAATAGTCAATTTATTTGTCACATACACATAAATGTGCAGTGAAATGAAAAATTACCCGCAGTTCAACAATAAGACCAATAAAAATAAGGAATAAAAATATGCAATAACACATACAATCATAAACCAAACAAAAGAAACCTCCATCACAGTGAGTCTCCTCCAGTCACCTCCTCACTGTGATGGAAGGCCAGAATGTCTTTTTCTCTTCCCCTGCCATCTTCTCCCGCGGTCATGCTGGTGGAGTTGCCACATCGGGGCGGTCGGAGCTCCCGACATTGAAGCCCCCACCGGGCAGAGAAAGTCCCGTGGCCTATTTCAGGCCGCGCCGAACGGTGAAAGGTCCGCGGCAGGCCGACCCAAGCCCCGCGATTCGGGGCGGGCGAAGACGCTGTCGCTGCCGGAGCTCCCGATGTCGGCCCCCACCCAAGGGCCCATGCTAGCATCTTCCCTCCGATACCATGGACTCTCCTCTCCTTTAGCATCCTCACGTGAGGCACCTTATCAAAGGCCTTATCGTCAGGCAGGATGTCCCTTTCACTAAACCACGGTGACTTTGGCCTATTTTATCGTGTGTTTCTACGCACTCTGAAACCTCATCTTTTATAATGGACTCTAAAATCTTGCCAGCCACTGAAGTCAGGTTAACCAGCCTAGGGTTTCCGCTCTTCTGCTTTGCTTCCTGATCTTGAACAACGGTGTAATATTTGCAATTTTCCAATCGTCTGGAACCACTCCTGACTCTGGTGATTCTTGAAAGATCACAACTAATGCCTCCACAATCTCTAAAGCCACCTCGTTCAGAACCCTGGGGTGCAGTCCCTCCGGTCCAGGTAACGTATCCACCTTCAGAGCTTTCAGCTTCCTAAGCACCTTCTCCCTAGTAATAGCCACTCCACTAACATCTGCCCCCTGACCCTCTTGAATTTCAGGCACGTTACTAGTGGCTGCCACTGTGAAGACTGATACAAAAAACATATTCAATTCATCTGCCATTTCTTTATACCCCATTATCACTTCTCCAGCATCATTCTCCAGCGGCCCAACATCCACTCTTTCTTACTCTTTATATATCCGAAGAACCTGTTGCTTTTCTCTTTTATATTATTGGCTAGCTTACTTTCGTATTTCCTCTTTTCTCCCCGTATTGCCTTTTTAGTTACCTTCTGTTATTTTTTAAAAGCTTCCCAATCCTCCACATGCCCACTAATCTTTGCAATGTTATATGCCTTCTCTTTTAGTTTTATGCTATCTGTGATTTCCCTTGTGAGCTACGGTCTCCTCATTCTCCCGTTAGAATCTTTGTTCCTCTTTGGAATAAAAAGATCCTGCATCTTCCGAATTATCCACAGAAATTGCTGCCGTTGTTGTTCTACCGTCATTCCTGCTTGGGTCCGTTTCCAGTCAACTTTAGCCAGCTCCACCCTCATGCTTCTGTAGTCATCTTTGCTCAACAGTAATACCGACACATCCGATTTCATCTTCTCTCTCTCAAATTGCAGGTTGAATTTTTATCATATTATGGTCACTACCTCCAAATGGTTCCTTTACCTGAAGCTCCCTAATCAAATCCAGTTACTAAAAGTCTCGTTTGTTTGTTTGTTTGTTTGTTTGTTCCTGAACTGCAGCCAAAACGGTACACGGTAGCACGACAAATTTAGGCCCACCTTACTCACCGTCATCCCTTTGGTGCTGATGGAAGAAGTTTAATTGAAATCGGTGTTCACATTTAAAAGTTTAAATCTATCTCCTAGGGAGGGAGGGAGGAGGGGAGGAGAAGGGGGGGGAGGGAGGGGGAGGAGAAGGGGGGTTGAGGGGGATGGATTGGGGGGGAGGGGAAGGGGAGGAGGGGGAGAGGAGGGAGAGGAGGGAGGGAGGGAGGGGGGGGAAGGGGGAGAGGGGGGAAGAGGGGAGGGGGGGAGGAGAGGGGGGGAGGAGAGGGTGCTGCACCGATGCAGGAGAGGTTTGGGCCCAGTGGGTCCACTTGGTCTAGTTACACATAAAAATCCGGTTCATTGCACATTTTCTGGGACTTGAACACATGATCATGGTCTTTCTCTGCATAGGCTTGCTGCTAGCTAAACATTAAATTTTAATCTCAATTTAAAATCATCATTTCTATTAAAGTTTTGGCACTGTGTATGAAGAGCTTTGAATTAATATCAAGCTTAGTTAGCAGAAATAGTGAATTAAGTAAATGTTTTGACTTTCGTTCAGAAGTTAGTTTGACAAGTGTGCCAGCAGTAGATTTATTGTTTGTCATTTATTCAGTACTGAGTGACTATCAAGTGATTGATGTTGGATAATATAATGGCAACGTGGCACACAACATGGCTGGTCAAATCAAGAAGGACAAGTTAAGAGTATTTAATTCTTATTTGTACTGATAATGGAACAATGAAATTCTTACTTGCAGCAGCATAACAGGCCTTTATATTTATTATATAGAGGATATATATAGTAAGTAAAAATGCAATAAATTAATAACCCCACAATTTTAGATTTTTTTTTTTAGATTTAGAGATACAGCGCGGAATCAGGCCCTTCGGCCCACCGGGTCCGCGCCGCCCAGCGATCCCCGCACATTAACTATCCAACACCCACTAGGGACAATTTTTGTTTTTACATTTGCCCAGCCAATTTAACCTACATACCTGTACGTCTTTGGAGTGTGGGAGGAAACTGAAGATCTCGGAGAAAGCCCACGCAGGTCACGGGGAGAACGTACAAACTCCGTACAGACGGCGCCCGTAGTCAGGATCGAACCTGAGTCTCCGGTGTAAGGCAGCAACTCTACCGCTGCGCCACCGTGCGCCATATTAATGCAGTAAACTCCAAATTGCAGTGCAAGTAATTCGAGTACACATGACAATAAACTGACCTTTGAACCTTTGAAGCCAAGACAGTCCGTAGTTCACAGTCGAGGTTGGTGTTGTGCAGTGTTCTAGAGCCTGATGGTTGTTGGAAGAACCTATTCTTGAACATGGTGGTCATGGTTTTCGGACTCCTCTACCTTTGTCCCGATGGTGGGACTGAAAGAGGAGCGTGGGCTAAGTTGGTGTGTGTTTTTAATGATACTGGCTGTTTTTTTTGAGGCAGCCCATCCTGTAGATGTCTTCAATGGTGGGGAGGTCAGTACCTGTGATGGGTTGGACAGTATCTACACTCTCTGTAATCTCCTTTGTTCCTGGGTGTTCAAGTTGCAAACCAGACTGTGCTGCAACCAGCTAATGTGTTCCCTCC
Organism: Rhinoraja longicauda; assembly: GCF_053455715.1. Lineage (NCBI taxonomy): Eukaryota > Metazoa > Chordata > Chondrichthyes > Rajiformes > Arhynchobatidae > Rhinoraja > Rhinoraja longicauda. The sequence continues at coordinate 51,468,738 of NC_135958.1, forward strand.
TGAACACCTGCAGAAGTTCTGGAAAGTATTCATCGACATACTGAAACTCCTTGATCTTCTAACTAAGGAAGCAGAGGTGTTGATGCGTTTTCTTTATGATTGCATCAATGTGCTGGGCACAGGTCGGATCTTCAGAGACACGCACGCCCATGAATTTGAAGTTGGTGACTCTCTCCACCCCTGTCTTGTAATTGAGACAGGTATGTGGATCCTCGTCAAAAGTCAACGATCATCTTCTTGGTCTTGCTGATGTCGAGAGTAAGATTGTGTTGTGACACCATTCAATCAGGTTTCCAATCTCCCTCCTGAACCCTAATTCATTGTGACCCAGTATTTGCCTGTCAACGGCGGTATTGTTGGCATTGGAACTGTACCTGGTTGCACAGTCATGGTAGAGTAGAGCCAAGGACTGAGGCCACAACCCTGAGGTGCTTCCGTGGATCAGGTTGAAGGCAATTCATGCTGGTTGGGACTAGTTTGTGCTTGACTCTCACACTAATGTGAGATTCACATTCACACCATATTACAATTACAATTAAAACACAAAGAATTTGTGCTATAACTCCAGGATAAGCGCCCAACTACAGGGCCTGTCCCACAGGCGATTTTAAGGTGACTGCCGGCGACTAGGCTGTTGCCGAACGTTTGCCGGGGTGTCGCGGGCATGATCGTGAGGAGCCTTCAATGAATCGTAGTAGATCTCGGCGCGTCGCGGAAAAATTTACCTACTAGAATTTGTCTTTCTCTTGTCGCCAGGTATCGTAGCTTATTGCGGGCGCTGTCTGTCACACGCTGTCCCCAGGTTCGCTAGGTTGTCGCAGATGCATTTAGAAGCACGTAATATTAAATTAAGAAAAGGCATTTGAAGATACCAGAAGATAGTTTTGTTTAACCAATTTATTTACTGTCAGGACATTTGACAGGTAGATTGGAGGCGACAGTTTGACGGTCAGGTAAGCGTGGGAATTTTGCGATGTTTCCGAAGACGGTGTAATCTCTTAGCCAGGTGCTAGTTTTACAAAAAAAGTAACTTGTATAGACCTGACTCGGCATTGTCATGATCATTGTCGTAGGGTAAAATAAAAATTTCGGCGATCTGCTACGACTTTGACAGTCGCCTTAAAAATCGCGTAACTGGGACAAGAAAACCAAGCCCAAAGCAAAAGTATTATCTAATGGAATACACCAACATAGGCTCATCACAATAAATAATTCCGCATGTAAAAAACAGCTACCTACATGTTAATCAGCTCTTTAAAAAAAACGAATCCTGTAGATGCAAGTCTATCTTTGGGGTTAACAATTGGACCCCTCCCTTCACTGGTGTTTGGTTGAGTTAGGCCCACGACACCTCGGGCAGGCTCAACAGTTAGTTCTGCTGTCCTAGATGAGACCATATTGTAAACAACAACTGGGTTCATGAATTGGAAGTGGAACAAATGACTTGCTGCTTCACCTGGGAGGAATCTCTATGTCTCTGGATGGTGGGGAAGGAAGAGGTAAATAATAGGTTTCACATCTCCTGTAGTCAGAGAGTTATCCAGCATGGAACCAAGCCCTTTGGCCCATGTGTCCAAATTACCTACCTATCCCAAGCTGGTCCCAATTACCCAGAGAAAAAAAGATACACTCCTTCGAGCTGAGTTGAACAAGTGACCCCATAGTGTAAGAAAATAACTGCAGATGTTGGTACAAATCGAAGGTATTTATTTCACAAAATGCTAGAGTAACTCAGCAGGTCAGGCAGCATCTCAGGAGAGAAGGAATGGGTAACAATTCCTTCTCTCCTGAGATGCTGCCTGACCTGCTGAGTTACTCCAGCATTTTGTGAAATAAAGTGACCTCATAGGATCATAAGATCATAAGATCATGTGATAGGAGCAGAATTAGGTGTACTCCATCATTCAATCATGGCTGATCTATCTCTCCCTCCTAACCCCATTCTCCTGCCTTCTCCCCATAGCCTCTGACACCTGCACTAATCAATGATTCGAACCTAAGGATAAGGACCCAAGGATGGTTGTCATTTATACTATGGATGCTGTTGGAGCTAATCTGTAGGCCGTAACCCCCTGCAGACCAACAGGCCCTGGGGATTTATCAGCCTTCAGTCCCATCAGTCTCCCAACATCATTTCCTGACTAATGTGAATTTCCTTCAGTTCCTCCATCACCCTAGGTCCTCTGCCCCCTAGTTCACCTGGGAGATTGTTTGTGTCTTCCTTAGTAAAGACAGAACCAAAGTACCTGTTCAACCCGTCTGCCATTTCCTTGATCCCCATAATAACCGTTTCTGTCTTCAAGGGACTCACATTTGTTTTAACTTTATTTTTCCTCTTCACATACCTAAAGATGCTTTTACTATCCTCCTTTATATTCTTGGCTAGCTTACCTTCGTACTTCATCTTTTCTCCCCGTATTGCTTTTTTAGTTACCTCTGTTGATCTTTAAAAGTTTCCCAATCCTCTGGCTTCCCGCTCATCTTTGCTATGTTATAAGTCTTCTCTTTTATTTTTATACTGTCCTTGACTTCCCTTGTCAGCCACAGTCGCCTCTTACACCCCTTAGAATCTTTCTTCCTCTTTGGAATGAAATGATCCTGCCTCTTCTGGGTTATTCCCAGAAAAACCTGCCATTGCTGTTCCACCATCATCCCTGCTAGGGTCCCGTTCCAGTCAACTTTGGCCAGCTCCTCCCTCATGAAGGTCGTTGTGCTTCTTATTAACATCTTATTAACAAAAGTCCATTGCATTGATTTTTTTAAGCTTCACACATCGTTTATCAGTTTATTTTTTTAAAACCTAATCTGTTATTCTAATTTTGGAGCACAGTAACGAAAGAAAAGGCTGGAGTATTCTATGGCTCTTATCATCCAGTGTAAACTTACCTTCACAGGGTGGGTAATGAATGTTGTCCTTCAGCTCTTATGGAAATGTTTTAACACCAGCACAGATTAGTATAAATGCCGCTAATGGTATACTTGTGCATTTATTGGAAACATTGGATAAAGGTAATAGTTTACTCAGAGTGGAGTTCCATTTAAATATTTTTTACGTAACCTTGCATGTTTTCTGTCCATTGTAGAAAGTAACTTATCTTTGTGATATAAAATAAACATTATGCGTTGGATGTAGATTATGGAAATCACCTGATTTTGCTTTCTCATGATTTGAACTTGCATGCCACAGTTATCTGCTCCAATTGTGTTTAATTTTAGTTTAGTTTAGAGATATAGCGTGGAAACAGGTCCTTCGGCCAACCGAGTCCGCGCCGACCAGTGATCCCCGCACACTAATGCCATCCTACACACTGGGGACAATTTGCAATCTTTACCGAAACCAATTAACCTACAAACCTGGACATCTTTGGAGTGTGGGAGGAAACCGGAGCTCCCGGAGAAAACCCACGCGGTCTTGGAGAGAACGTACAAACTCCATACAGACAGCATACATAGTCAGGATCGAACCCGGGTCTCTGGTGCTGTAAGGCAGCAACCCTACCGCTGCGCCATCGTGCTGCCCTGTTATTCATTGTGTGTTGACAATTATATCTGGTGCACCTAAATTTCCAAAAGGAATTTGACAATGTCCCATTGTAAACTGATGGACATTTTCATAAACATAACAAATGTCATAGCGATTGTGAATGCAATCCCCGTGTTACAAAATGAATATTGCACACATCTGTTTGTGGGGGGTAAAGATGATTGTAGGACTCACACTCTGTGTTTCTATCATTTTGCAAGAAATGCAGATGAAAGTTGCAGCATTGGCAGGGATTTAAGGAACTGGAAATAGAACAGCTTTAATTTAATTCCCAGCGCACGGGTCAAAGCCTGGTTAATGCACTTGTGAGAATAATTCAGACACCATCTTGAAGCCACATTTGCTGATTGTACAATAATTAAGCCAATCTGGGCAGAGACATGTAGAATTCCTCTCTGGTACCGGATAGAAGAGTGGAGCAAAACAGGATGTTTTCATTGAAAATATCACCATGGAAATCTCCAGTGGGAAAAAAAAATTAATACATGATGCCAAAGCTGTAGGAATGTTAGTCACTTACCGATCGCATTGTCAAATAATGACATTAGTCCACCTGAAAACAAAAACAGGGGCGTAACAGAGACCTCGATCCTGACTACGGGTGCTCTCCCCGTGACCTGCGTGGGTTTTCTACGAGATCTTCAGTTTCCTCCCACACTCCAAAGACGTACGTGTTTGCAGGTTAATTGGCTTGGTATAAGTGTAACAAAAAAAAAAACTGTCCCTAGTGCGTGTTGGGTGGTGTTAATGTGTGGGGATCGCTGGTCGGCGTGGACTCGGTTGGCCGAAGAGCCTGTTTTCTGTGTTGTATCTTTAAACTGAACAAAACTAAACTAAAGTTGAGGAATGATCTTTTCAAACCATTGTTTAAACTCCTTATATGATTGGGGAAAAAGACGAACGATGAACCTGCAGAGAAAGGTGGGTTTCTAAGCAGGGACAAGCTGGGCCTCCAAAATGTTGACCTTTTCTGAAGCAAGGCACAATACAAATCCTTGTGCAAAGGGTCACTATCAAAAATCCTTCACACATAGAATTCCTTTGGGATGGAGCCTCCCACATTCTCTTAAGACTGGGTGACCAGGCCAAGCATAACATGAGTGATGGTACCTTCTCACTAGATTTATAGCAAGTCCCTCCTGGGAGAACTATTTAGCAGTGGAGCCCTATCTCAAGGATTGTTTAATGACCCAATAAATTTGAAGAGCTTTTCCTCAAACACTTCCACCAGCTGCACTCTATCCACCCAACTTCCCCACAATCACATCCATTACGGTTATCCTAAAATGACACAAGAGAGCTTTGCAATCCACTGCTTCGAAAATGTGAGAGTATATTTTCTCATTCGACTCATATGTCAGGAAAAAAAAAGGGCTTTTGCTTTTGTTTCCAGACATACAGATATTTTTGTCACAATGTCAGCTTAAAGATAGAGTCAGGCCACAACTATTTTGCGTGCTACTTTTAAAAAGAAGCAAGCTGAATCAAAATCTCAAATAAAACGACATCATTTTCACAAAATGCTGGAGTAACTCAGCGGGACAGGCAGCATCTCTGGAGAGAAGGAATGGGTGACGTTTTAGGTCGAGACCCTTCTTCAGAAACATCACCCATTCCTTCTTTCCAGAGATGCTGCCTGTCCCGCTGAGTTACTCCAGCTTTTTGTGCCTATCTTCAGTTTAAACCAGCATCTGCAGTTCCTTCCTAGACACAATTTTCACATTTAGTTTCTCTAGTTATCCCAATATTTCAATATTTGCGCAGTAAGCTTTTCCTTGCATGCTGTGTAATTTGATCTACACTATTAATACTTCCCATCTGAGCTTGAATTTGTACCCTGTCATTGTGCACTTTAGCAAATATCAAACATATTGAGAACATTTAGTCTAAATATACCCTTTGGGTTTTTGAGACTTCAATGAAAACTCTCTGCAAACCCCTTTGATCATTCCAATGTAAAAGTTTGCTTCTGAAGAACGCTCACTCTATGTACAGTATATGGAGATATGGGAGGAGACATGTGTTGGTGAACAATAACACCATTTACTAGAAACTATAAAGCCTGACCTTTCTAACTGTACAAACAATATCCTGACATGATACATGTTTTGGAACTACAAACTATAGGTCAGAAGTAAAGAAGTAAAATCAACAGAAGCAAAAAGAAAAGCATTAGTGCACAGAAAAATCAGCCTTTCACTAATCTACAGCTGTCCAATGACATATCTGGCAAGGAACTGCAGATGCAGGAAACTTGAGCAAAAAATACACCGTGCTGGAGTAACTCAGTGGGTCAGACAGCATCTCTGGAGGTCACGGATAGGCAATGTTTCAGATTGGGACCCTTCTTCAATAAATGACTTGCTGTCTGAGGCATTGAGTTACTCCAGCAACTCTGCATTGTTTCAGAAATATCTCAGGGCCCTGGCCTCTGCTGATATTATTCTATTACTTTGGAACAAATTCCACAGTATGAATTTTAGATGTGAAATTAGATATTTATGACATTCTCTATTAACTCCAGCTTGCTCTGGGTTGAGATTAATCTTTGCGTTCAATCGTGTCAGAGTTTTACAAAGTTCACTTGTGAAGCTGTGCATTCACAGACCGTTCCACCTACCTCAGCTTACCTCACTCAGCCTGCAGGGGAGGAGGGGTCGGTCGCAAAAGCTTTGCTGAAGGATGACAAATGGTTTGGTTGGTTTGGAAACCCGACCGAGAAATAAACAAATCATAAATGGTATCGTCCTAGTCAAATTTGTCAATGAACGTAGAGATCATCAGACATCCATCCCGCTGCAAACACTGATGTTTGGGAGACGAGATAACAACTGACATAAATTTTAGAACTGTGCAGAATCTTCCGAGAGACAACTATAAAAGTCAAGGACAGGTGTAAGATGTTGATTGTGCAATGAAATGCTTTGGATCCTTTCCAGTTGAGCAAACATTGAGTTGTTGAATTGTTAAACATTCCGTCTTCTCGAGATTACTCATTTGAGTCATAAACTAGGAGTGCTCCATTTTTGAAGGTCAACACACAATGCTGGAGTAACTCAGCAGGACAGGCAGCATCTCTGGAGAGGAGGAATGGGTGACATTTCGGGTCGAGACCCTTCTTCAGTCGGAAGCAGGGTCTCGACCTGAAACTCCATAGTTTCCTTCTCTCCATAGATGTTGCCTGTCACGCTGAGTTACTCCAGCATTTTGTGTTTACCTTCAATTTAGACCAGCATCTGCAGTTCTTTCCTACACATTTTCAGTGCTCCATTTTCCCCAGGAAGTGGAAAATAAAAGCAACCAGGACATTCAATCATAGTAGATAGATGATATTCCCAAGTTAAAGTGGCCACAATACTGATCAAATTCTGAGGCAAATTGGATGAATTTAAAAGAGAGTTAGATAGAGCTCTAGGGGGTAGTGGAATCAAAGGATATGGGGAGAAGGCAGGCACAGGTTACTGATTGCAGATGATCAGCCATGATCACAATGAATGGCAGTGCTGGCTTGAAGGGCCAAATGGCCTCCTCCAGCACCTATTTTCTATGTTTCTATGTTTCTAACCACCGAGATCTTATAAACAACGAGACTCCTGCTGTTGTCGATAAACCAGAAAGTGCTGGAAAACCTCAGCAGGTCAGATGGCATCTGTGGAAAGAGAAACAGTTAATGTCTCAGGTCTAAGACCCTTCATTAGAATGAAGAGAGCAACAGTTAGTCAAGGTAGCAGAGAAGGTGGGGGATGTAAATGTGTGGAACAAGGAATTTCCTCTAATAAAGTGACGTAATGTAGTCATGAAGAGTCAGACAATCCCTTTACTGTATTTAAAGATCTCAGACCTGAAGCATTAACTGTTTCTTTTCCACAAACTGTTTCTTTGCCTAGCTGCCATTATTTTATTTCTTCCATTGTGGATGGTCTATAATAGGCATAATTTTCACTATCGTAAGGTGATTGATCTCTGCTGCCCAGCCCATTTCCTGCTGTTATGTAGGTTGACTGGACTTCAATTACCTTGAATAAGGGGATAAATAGGGGAAGCAACATTTTGCTGAGCCTTTTGCAAACTGGCTTTTCCAATTTTGCTTAATAGACATCGCTGTCAAGGCTGGCAATGTATCTGATTCTGTAGGAAGGCACGGTGGCGCAGCGGTAGAGTTGCTGCCTTACAGCGAATGCAGTGCCGGAGACTCAGGTTCGATCCTGACTACGGGCGCTGTCTGTACGGAGTTTGTACGTTCTCCCCGTGACCTGCGTGGGTTTTCTCCGAGATCTTCGGTTTCCTCCCACACTCCAAAGACGTACAGGTATGTAGGTTAATTGGCTGGACAAATGTAAAAATTGTCCCTAGTGTGTGTAGGATAGTGTTAGTGTGCGGGGATCGCTGGGCGGCGCGGACCCGGTGGGCCGAAGGGCCTGTTTCTGCGCTGTATCTCTAAATCTAAATCTAAATCTAAAACTGTAGATGCTCGTTTACACCGAAGATAGACACAAAATGCTGGAGTAATGCTGGAGTAACTTAGCGGGTCAGGCATCATCTCTGGAGAAAAGGAATGAATGACGTTTTGGGTCGAGACCCTTCTTCGGAGCGAAGAAGGATCTCGACCCGAAACGTCACCTGTCCTTTCTCCAGAGATGCTGCCTGGCCCGCTGAGTTAATGTATCTAGTTGCACCTGATGAGGCGAGGCAGAGTTCTCTCCTACACAAACATGCAGCTGAAGCAAACAGCTTTAGTTTAGTTTGGCTTAGAGATACAGCGCAGAAACAGGCCCTTCGCCCCACCCCCGATCCCCGCACATCAACACTATCCTACACAATTCACATTTATTCCAAGCCAATTAACCTACATACCTGTGTAGGAGAGAATTGCAGATGCTGGTTTAAATCAAAAGTAGACACAAAATGCTGGAGTAACTCAGCGGGACAGGCAGCATCTCTGGAGAGAAGGAATGGGTGACCTTTCGGGTCGAGACCCTTCTTCAGACCTACAGACCTGTATATCTTTGGAGTGTGGGAGGAAACCAAAGATCTCGGAGAAAATCCATGCGGATTGGTTGCCTGATCCGCTGAGTTACTCCAGCATTTTGTGTCTATCTTCGACCCCTTGATTCCACTAGCCCCTAGAGCTCTATCTAAGTCAACTTTAAATTCATCCAATGAATTTGCCTCCACTGCCCTCTGTGGCAGAGAATTCCACAAATTCACAACTCTCTGGGTGAAACAAATTCTTCTCACCTCAGTTTTAAATGGCCTCCCCTTTATTCTTAGACTGTGGCCCCTGGTTCTGGACTCCCCCAGCATTGGGAACATTTTTCCTGCATCCAGCTTGTCTAGTCATTTTTGATTTTATACGTCTCTATAAGATCCCCTCTCATCCTTCTAAACTCCAGTGAATACAAGCCTAGTCTTTCCAATCTTTCCTCATATGACAGTCCCTCCATCCCAGGGATCAACCTCGTGAACCTAAGCTGCACTGCCTCTATGTCCCCCATTTTCTCCCTCTGCCCCCCCCACTTCGTTCCCTTTTACCCGCCATCCCTACCTCTGGTTCTACATTTCACTCCCCACCTTCCTTTCTTATCAGATTCCACCTTTCGCACCCTTTTTGTCTTCTCCACTACCTTTACCTCCTGCCATGGTAACTATCTCCACCCTTCTCTCCTCCACCTGACTCATCCATCAACCCCTGTCCTTGCCTGCATCCACCTATTGCTTGGCCAGCTCTCTTCACGAGCTGACTCCCTTCTTCGCCATCAGTCCAATGAAGGTTGAGGGGGGATGTCAATGAAACTTACAGGATAATGAAAGGCATAGACAGAGTGGATGTGGAGAGGATGTTTCCACTGGTGGGAGAGTCTAGGACCAGACGTCATAACCTCAGAATTAAAGGGCGCTCCCTTTAGAAAGGAGGTGAGGAGGAACTTCTTTAGTCGGAGGGTAGTTAATCTGTGGAACTCATTGCCACAGAGGGCTATGGAGGCCAAGTCAGTGGATATATTTAAGGCAGAGATAGACAAATTCTTGATCAGAACGGGTGTCAAGGGTTATGGGGAGAAGGCAGGAAAATGGGATTGGGAGGCAGAAATCAACCGTGATTGAATGGCGGAGTAGACTCGCTGGGCCGAATGGCCTAACTCTACTCCTATAACTTGTGAACTTGAGACCTGAAACGCCATCTGTCCATCAATGCTACATCAAGTCCACCTTCTATCTAGGCTACATTTTACGTGCAAAACCTAGTTAATCCTAATGCTCATATAAACTTCGGCCCTCCACAGGCAGCATTCAGGCTGAGATCAGCTATCCTGCCAACGACCAGGAACCAAACTAGGAAGCTTTTTCTCCGAGACTAATTGGAGTCAGATAGACCGGCCTAGAGAAGACACTTCCTGGTTCTAACCCAGAACAGCCAATGCTCTTGGGCTAATAATCTTTCTCAAAGCTTTCCTTCGTTAAACAGTTTTCATATTTACTTCCTTCATATTACATTGAAGTATTGCCAAGTATTTATAGCACAGAAACATTCAGCTCATCGAGGTAGATGGTTACCATCACTGGGACAGACAGTAGAGATGATGGACAAGGGAGAACTTTAATTGCCAAGGTTTTAATCCTTCCCAGCTCTGATGAAAGATTATTGACCTTAAATATTGATCATTTCTGTCTCCACAGCTTCTGCCTGACTAGCTGAGTATCCTCAAAGTTTGCTGTTTTTATTTTAGCCACGCACTGAATCTTGCCAATGACTCAAAGCCGGACACCATCGTCGGTACTGAGGTAGGTAGTTTCAAGGAGCTTTTAATAAATTATATAACTGGTCAAAGTTAAGACCATTAGAATTCATTGTCGGAAACTGTGAGGTTGTTCATTTTGAAACACCAAGAGAGTTATATTGTGGCACAGTGGCGCAGCAGTAGAGTTGCTGCCTCACAGTGCAAGGGTCCCGGGTTCGATCCTGTCCATGGATGCTTGTCTGTACGGAGTTTGTACGTTCTCCCCGTGACCTGTGTGGGTTTTATCCGAGATCTTCGGTTTCCTCCCACACTCCAAAGACGTACAGGTTTGTAGGTAAATTGGCTCGGTATAAATGTAAATTGTCCCTAGTGTGTGTAGGGTAGTGTCCGGGGATCAATGGTCAGTGCGGACTCGGTGGGCCGAAGTGCCTGTTTCCGTGCTGTATCTCTAAACTAAACTAAACTAGGGGAAGGATACTTAGTAAATGATATTAAAGGCAGGATTAGTGGGAGGCCCAAAAACATTTGTCCTCTAACAAGGCAATGGGATCTCCAAAGACACAACGCAGTGAAATATTTGCCGAGATACTCAAGTAAAGTTGAGGTGTGTGGCTGAAACTCACAGTCACAATGTGAGAGTGCTGTCTACTGTGTGCCATTCTTTACTGCAGCAGATAATACAGCCACCACACTTCATATATACCAGGGCCCCATCAAAAATATGCCCCAAACACACCACATGGCACGCATCAGAAGGTAAAGTCATAAGGCATAAACCACACCACAATCACAAGTACACTTGAAGCATTCATCTTGGTGGCACAGCACCCAACAACTGGCATTTGCATCGCATCTTAACGTTGTGTTTTATGGCAGAATAATCCAGATTGTGTTGAGGGAAATGGGCAGTAATGGGTTGACAAATAAAATGGTGAAGGGATAGATGGCCCATGGGGCTCAGGCAGGAGTCAGATACATGGCCCATGGGGCTCAGGCAGGAGTCAGATACATGGCCCATGGGGCTCAGGCAGGAGTCAGATACATGGCCCATGGGGCTCAGGCAGGAGTCAGATACATGGCCCATGGGGCTCAGGCAGGAGTCAGATAGATGGCCCATGGGGCTCAGGCAGGAGTCAGATACATGGCCCATGGGGCTCAGGTAGGAGTCAGATAGATGGCCCATGGGGCTCAGGCAGGAGTCAGATACATGGCCCATGGGGCTCAGGTAGGAGTCAGATAGATGGCCCATGGGGCTCAGGCAGGAGTCAGATACATGGCCCATGGGGCTCAGGCAGGAGTCAGATAGATGGCCCATGGGGCTCAGGTAGGAGTCAGATAGATGGCCCATGGGGCTCAGGCAGTTACAGCTATCGAGCAGATCAGAACATGGCAACAGGCAGGAGTCAGATAGATGGCCCATGGGGCTCAGACAGTTACAGCTATTGAGCAGATCAGAACATGGCAACAGGCAGGAGTCAGAACCAGATACGAATGGATTGTAGGAAGTTGGAGAGGCTAAAGCTGTTAAGATACTCAAGGAGATGGTTGAGTATTTTGAATGTGGCATCTGGGGGACTTGGAACCATTGAGCCCAACTGCCCTTGCTCTGGCCCAGACTTGGCAACCCTACAGTAAACGCGGGCCGACAAGCCACGTGCTGGTAACGGCCCGGCGAGTGGGACCTAGCCCTCCAGCAGGCCCATCATGTACCACGTCCTTGCTCACCAAGGACAGAGGACCCTCTTGGCAGGCACGGTTCGCCCACCACAGATTCCAAGCTCAGCCTCAGGCCATCGGCATCGGCGGGACTCGGGCCTCCGAGAGCGAGGAGGGGCCCGCAAGCAACCGCCGAGAGCAAGGGGACCATCTAGAATGAGGGGGGCCATATAGAATGGGGGGACCATCTAGAATGAGGGGACCATCTAGAATGAGGGGACCATATAGAATGAGGGGACCATCTAGAATGAGGGGACCATCTAGAATGGGGGACCATCTAGAATGGGGGGACCATCTAGAATGAGGGGACCATCTAGAATGAGGGGACTGTCTAGAATGAGGGGAGTGTCTAGAATGGGGGGACATCTAGAATGAGGGGAGTGTCTAGAATGAGGGGACCATCTAGAATGGGGGGACATCTAGAATGAGGGGAGTGTCTAGAATGAGGGGACCATCTAGAATGGGGGGACATCTAGAATGAGGGGAGTGTCTAGAATGAGGGGACCATCTAGAATGGGGGGACATCTAGAATGAGGGGACTAGAGAATGAGGGGACCATCGAGGATGATGAGACCATCGAGATTGAGGGGGCCATCTAGAATGAGGGAACCATCTAGAATTAGGGAACCATCTAGAATGAGGGGACCATCTAGAATGAGGGGACCATCTAGAATGAGGGGACCGTCTAGAATGAGGGGAGTGTCTAGAATGGGGGGAGTGTCTAGAATGGGGGGACCATCTTGAATGAGGGGACCATCTAGAATGAGGGGATTAGAGAATGAGGGAACCATCTAGAACACAGGGACTGTCTAGAATGAGGGGACTAGAGAATGAGGGAACCATCTAGAATGAGAGGACCATCTAGAATGAGAGGACCATCTAGAATGAGAGGACCATCTAGAATGAGAGGACCATCTAGAATGAGAGGACCATCTAGAATGAGAGGACCATCTAGAATGAGAGGACCATCTAGAATGAGGGGACTAGAGAATGAGGGAACCATCTAGAACACAGGGACTGTCTAGAATGAGGGGACTAGAGAATGAGGGGACCATCGAGGATGAAGGGACCTTCAAGGATGAGGGGACTGTCGACATTCCGTCGAGTGTCTGCATCCAATCACCCTTGATTTGTCCATCCCGGAGTAGCGATGTAAAAGAAAAACGGAAGCCTCACCCAGAATCAAACAAAAGGAGAAACAGTGCAGCTCAGGGCATGTTGGAAATATATGGGTAAACAGCAGGAAGATGGTGCACAACTTAAACACATCAAAGGCAATTAAGATAAAGTACACCGTGTTTGGCACAAAAACAAAATGCACATCAATAAAGAAGAACACTTGGAACTGCTGCTGTGGTGAACCATGTATTGAAGTCTCGAAGCGCACATTGCTCTGAATGCTCTGCTCCATGTTAATTGTACGTTATTGAATAACCACCATTTTATGTTGAGTCTATGATGTTTGTTTTTAGATTGCCATAAATGATTCAACTTTTCTGCTTTCATGTGGCATAGCCTTCATGCATTTCATGGGGATGTATAAATACTGCTCTGAGATGGAAGGCCACTAGAAACAAATTCCGAGATAATAGTAAAAACCTGATTTTTCTTTTTACATATATTTCCTCATTAAAAGGGAGGCTGCTTTTTCTGGCAAGCATTTATGCAACATTTAATTTATCCATTAATTAATGCAACAAAAATTGGGAACTTGCACTGGACATTACCTTTTCTACGGAGCGGCAACTTTGATTTCCTTTGTGCGCCTGTCATTGAAAGGTGGCACTTGTCTCGTGATGCTGGGTGAACAAGGGAATGCAGCACTGTGAAATAAACAGTTAGTGTTTAGCTAACCGCCCCAAATTGATGCATTACAAATAAAGTTGACGGGTAGATTTTCATTCCCATCCACACCAAGGCTGCATTTATCCTACTCCATGGCAACCCTCTGCTGACCACAGAGTATCACCCCAGTAACTGCTTCTCATGATCTCATCCCCTTCAACCGCTCAGGAGAAAATGAAATGAAAGATTGCTTTGCAGGAGGTCAGAATGTATAATCAGAGGAGGCCAGTCTCAGGCCAGGGGATTGGGACTTGCAGTGTGAGTTGTAAATTAAACTTGTGTGAAGGATAAGACTCTGATGGCAGGACACCGGGGCCCAGAGACGTAGCAAGACAATCAATGGCAGCCCTTCTGAAATGCTGTCCAAGCACAAAATCTGAAGAATAGTTTGTTATTAAAGACAAAATTAAAATAAAAATATTTGAGAGTACAAAATAAACAAAGAGCGTAATTGAGCAAGACGTTAAAAGAAAATGCACCTATTGTCCACGAGATCTGGCTGTAAATGCTGATCTTTGAAAATCTGGTTCATTTAATGGTTCAGAAGGCAGGCTGTGAAATAATTAAAGACTCTTCAGGAGCCTTTACTCTATAGAAATGGAGCCTGACAAATCAAACAACCTGCCCGACATAAACTACAGGTCAGCAAGCCTGTTTGGTCAGCACAATTGGGAAATTAAAACTAAGTCTGCTGGATGCAACTGCAGGCAGCCACAATCCTCTTGCTCCCTTCTTTACGGTTTGCTTTAAATAATGGGCATCACACAGATAAAATGCCAGTTGTGGAAACTCGCCTGTAAATTGGAGTGGCAATCTTATTAACATGTTCTACGTAAGTAATGCATAAAAGTGATTTGGGGTTGAGTTGTGGCTGCAGCCCAGTCTAGTTTAGTTCACAGTGGGAAATGGGACACAAGTGCGGAAACAGGCCCTTCGGCCCACCGAGTCCATGCCGACCAGCGATCACCGCACACTAGCACCATCCTGCACACTAGGGACAATTTACAACTTACCACAGCCATTTAACCTACAAACCTGCACGTCTCTGGAGTGTGGAAGGAAACCTGAGCACCCGGGGAAAACCCACGTGGGGAGAACGTACAAACTCCATACAGACAGCACCCATAGTCAGAATCAATCTCGGGCCTCTGGCGCAGTAAGGCAGCAAATCTACCGTTGCACCACCGTGCCACCTTCATGCAGTGTAGTTGAAATGAGGACCAGGTATTATCCCTGGCACTGGGACTTGTCAGTAATACTGGGTTTCCATGAGCATAGGCAGCTATTGGCTACAACGGATGCTGTTAATGATCTTGACATCACCAGGAAACGTTGCAACTGCCCCTGGTCTTCAGGTGGTAGGGGCTCACAAGAAGACTTGCTTGCTGGTAAATATTATGCTCCTGGAAAGCAGATATGATGTGCTAATGGTGTCCTAGTGCATCAGTCAATGAAAGGAAGCATGCAGGTACAGCAGGCAGTGAAGAAAGCCAATGGAATGTTGGCCTTCATAACAAGAGGAGTTGAGTATAGGAGCAAAGATGTCCTTTTGCAGTTGTACAGGGCCCTAGTGAGACCGCACCTGGAGTATTGTGTGCAGTTTTGGTCTCCAAATTTGAGGAAGGATATTCTTGCTATTGAGGGCGTGCAGCGTAGGTTTACTAGGTTAATTCCCGGAATGGCGGGACTGTCATAGGTTGAAAGACTGGAGCGACTAGGCTTGTATACACTGAAATTTAGAAGGATGAGAGGGGATCTTATCGAAACGTATAAGATTATTAAGGGGTTGGACACGTTAGAGGCAGGAAACATGTTCCCAATGTTGGGGGAGTCCAGAACCAGGGGCCACAGTTTAAGAATAAGGGGTAGGCCATTTAGAACTGAGATGAGGAAAAGCTTTTTCAGTCAGAGAGTTGTGAATCTGTGGAATTCTCTGCCTCAGAAGGCAGTGGAGGCCAATTCTCTGAATGCATTCAAGAGAGAGCTAGATAGAGCTCTTAAGGATAGCGGAGTCAGTGGGTATGGGGAGAAGGCAGGAATGGGGTACTGATTGAGAATGATCAGCCATGATCACATTGAATGGCGGTGCTGGCTCGAGGGGCCGAATGGCCTCCTCCTGCACCTATTGTCTATTGTCTATTGTCTATTGAGAGCAGTCTGCTGGATATTTTTCATGGCCAGTACTATGTGGAGGGGCGGAACCTGTGGAAATGAGCTACCCTCCTCAGCCCTTGCTTCTGACAACGTACAGTCATAGAGTTGTATCGCCTAGAAACGGACCTTGTAGCTTACAACACCCCATTGCCAACCTTCATGCTTAACTATACCAATCACACTTGCCCACATGAATTCCAAATCCCTCTATGCCTTGCTTATTCAACTACCTGTTCAACTACCTGCTGCTTAAATTAGTTTAGTTTGGTTTAGATTTAGAGACACAGCGTGGAAACCGGCCCTTCTGGCTCCCTTGTCCGCACAGCCCAGCGATCCCCACACACTTGCACTATCCTGCGCACTGGGGCCAATTTACAACTTTTTCTGAAGCAGATTTACCTGCCTTCCTGTGCGTCTTTGGAGTGTGGGAGGAAACCAGAACACCAGGGAAAACCAGGCATGGTCACGGGGAGAGCGTACAAACTCTGCACAGACAATAGCCCTGGTTAGGATCGAACCCGGGTCTCTGGTGCTATAAGGCAACAACTCTACCGCTGCACAACTGTGCCTCCCCAAATGTTGTTGCCATTCCTGCCTCCACCACCTCCTCTGGCAGCTCATTACAGGCACCAACACACCATCCCGATCACCAACACAAACACCATTGTGTAAGAGGTTTTCCTTCTCAGACGCCCTTTAAACCATCCTCCTCTCACCTTAAGGTTATGCCTATGATAGACACAAAATGCTGGAGTAACTCAGCGAGACAGGCAGCATCTCTGGAGAGAAGGAATGGGTGACGTTTCGGGTCGAGACCCTTCTTCAGACAATCAGTCTGAAGAAAGGTCTCGACCCGAAACATCACCCATTTCTTCTCTCCAGAGATGCTGCCTGTCACGCTGAGTTACTCCAGCTTTTTGTGTCTATCTTCGGATTAAACCAGCCTCTGCAGTTCCTTCCTAGTTCCTACACATTGAGGCTACACCTGCCATCTTTAGACACCTCTACCACGGGAAAGAGACTTTGGCCATCTATCCTACCTAGGTTTCTCATAGGTTTATGTCTCCCTATCATGACACTTCTCAGCCTGCTGTGCTTCAGCGAAAACGGACCCAGCCGATCGAATCTCTCCTTATAACCACTGCCTTCCAATCCAGGCAACATCCTTATGAATCTTTCCTGCATCCTCTCTAGACTGACCACAACCTCCCTATAGTATGGCGACCAGAACTGGTCACCTTTCAACCCTACCACAGTCGCTCAGTTACACAAGCACAGGACACAGGAGATGTTTCGAAACTGCTGAAGGGATCTGAAGGAAGGCCCTGACTTAAAATGTCGCCTGTCCATTCCCTCCACAGAACATGTCTGACTCACTGAATTCCTCCAGCACTTTAGTTATCGCTCAAAATTGCAGCGTCTGCAGTTTCTTGACTCTTCTGGACAATCTTGGAATCTTGGAATCATCTTTGATCAAACCCTCTCCTTCGACAAACACATCAAACACATCACAAAGACAGCCTTCTTCCACCTCAAAAACATTGCCCGTCTCCGTCCATCCCTCTCCTCCACAGCTGCAGAAACCCTCATCCACGCCTTCATCACCTCCCGTCTGGACTACTGCAACAGCCTCCTCTATGGCGCACCCTAAAAAATCATCAGTAAACTTCAATACATTCAAAACTCCGCTGCCCGTCTACTCACCCACACCCCGATCCGTGACCATATCACCCCCGTCCTTTATAAACTCCACTGGCTCCCCATCCCCCAGAGAATCCAGTACAAAATCCTCCTCATAACCTACAAAGCCCTCCATAACCTGGCCCCATCCTACCTGACCGACCTCCTCCACAGGCACACTCCCACCCTCCGCTCTGCTGCTGCCAATCTCCTATCCCCCACATCCGGACCAAACTCAGATCCTGGGGGGACAGGGCTTTCTCCATCGCTGCTCCCACCCTATGGAACTCACTACCCCAAACCGTTAGAGACTCCTCCACACTCACCACATTCAAAACATCTGTTCAGTACTGCCTTCAACCACTGAAGGTCACCTCACCTTCTGTCTCCTTTCTCTGTTCGTTTATTTATTTACTTATTTATCTATTTATTCATTTCCCTATGTTCTCAAAATCTCTGTAAAGCGTCTTTGAGTATATGAAAAGCGCTATATAAATAAAATACATTATTATTATTATTAAAGTTATTCCAATGTTTTGAAACTACAAATAGTGCCCTATTATTGTGGAATTGTGCCAGAAAATATTGAGACAACGCCTCTTTTGGAAGCATCAGTCAATGGTTGAGATGGAGTATGTGATTGCTACACAAGGGTGACCAAATACAATGACTAACACGCATGGGAACAGTGTGTTCTTCCTGGAATGGTGCAGCGGTGGTAGAATTGATCCAGTCTCAAAGCTGGCACCATGAGGTGCCATAAGGCAGAGAGATAGATCAATTTTTGATTAGTCCGGATTAGGCAGGGGTTAAGGGGAGAATGCAGGAGAATGGGCTTAGGAGGGAGAGACTGATCAGCCATGATTGAATGGCGGAGTAGATTTGACGGGCCGAATGGCCTTGTTCTGCTCCGATCATTTATCAACCTATGACACGTTGGGTTCGTGTTCTACCAGACTGGATCAGAGGGGCTTAAAATGAAGATGTCATCACACAACCCATCCGGGCACTATCTAATCACACTCTTGTGCAGGCTTAAAAATTGGCAAAGATTTTCCTTGGTTGAGGTGTCACTAAGTTCCATTGATTTCTCACGACATACAAGGAGGCCATTTGGCCCATCGTCTATGCTACCTCTCAGAGAAACCACATCAGTCTCATTCCCTCACGTATCTCCTTATATTTCCTACGTGTAGGAAAGAAAACTGCAGATGCTGGTTTAAGTCGAAGGCAGACACAAAATGCTGGAGTAACTCAGCGGGTCAGGCAGCATTCTTGGAGAGAAGGAATGGGTGACGTTTCGGAACGTCAAGAATGCTGCCTGACCCGCTGAGTTACTCCAGCATTTTGTGTCTACCTTCCTAAGATTTCCTTCTCAATCACACATCAGTAAATTCAACTCTGCTTCTCCTGGCATCCTCCTGCACCAGGAGTCATTTATAGCGGCCAATTAACCAACTGACCAGCACGTCTTTGGGTGAGTCCCCAAAGTAGGGTCATAAGATCATAGGTGAGAGGAGCAGAATTAGGCCATCCGGCCCTTCAAGTCTACTCTGCCATTCAATCATGGCTGATCTATCTCTCCCTCCTAACCCCATTCTCCTGCCTTCTCCCCATAGCCCCTGACAACCGTACTGATCAAGAATCTATCTATATCTGCCTAAACAATGCCCATAGCCTTGGTCTCCACAGCCTTCTGGGTCGGGGGAAACCCAGGGGGTGGGAGTGCGAGCTCCACTCACCAACAGCAGAGGTCAGGATCCAACTCAGGTCACGGGAGCCCCAAGGCAACGGCACTAGCTGCTGTGCCACTTCGCTTCTCTTAGTTCAGTGAATTAAAATTGGGCAGTTGATGCGGGCAAATTGCGGCAACACCAATGGATCTGCTCTGGCATTGACATAGGATGGGGAGCAAGTGCCTGGCTGATGCTTTCAAGAGAGAGCTAGATAGAGCTCTTAATGATAGCGGAGTCAGGGGGTATGGGGAGAAGGCAGGAACGGGGTACTGATTGTGAATGATCAGCCATGATCACATTGAATGGTGGTGCTGGCTCGAAGGGCCGAATGGCCTACTCCTGCACCTATTGTCTATTGTCTATTACCTTCTAGCATATCCCATCAAATTAACAAAATAAACGAACAATCGTGATAGGAGCAGGATTAGGCCATTCGGCCCATCAATTCGGCCCAATAATGCTGGTGCAAAATAGAACCTGAAGTGCAGAAGTGGAAGGGGCCAAAAACCATTGTCTGAGAGATGGCGTCCAACACAGGCGACTATTTGTGTGCGAGTCACAGAGACAGATCTACAATCACACGTTACAATCGCTCCACATTTAAAAATCTCTATCTGCACCCCGTCGATGGGTCGATGGTAATCGTGTATTGTCTTTCCGCTGACAGGTCAGCGTGCAACGAAAGCTTTTCACTGTACCTCGGTACACGAGACAATAAACTAACCTAAACTAACTTAACTAAAATGTTACTGGGTTTCAAGTCGAAAATGCCAACATTGCGGAGTGAGTCAAACATTCGCAGTTGCACAGGGAGTTATTGCAGGGCTCAGCACAATGAGCCAAACTCTCTTTGGCCAATTCGCACACCCTGGATCAGAGCCAAACTCAGTTAAAGTGCTGAAGGAACATGGGAACTGGAAATCCTGCCCAAAAAAAAAAGGTTTGCTCAATTGATCAAGAATTAGTGGTGTGCATTAAAATCTCTCCTGTGAAGAGATCCACCATCTGTAAACATATGTTCTTTCTCCAATGTCTCTTCTGATGTTGTTTCCCCGACAAGTTCACAAATCCTTTTCAAAAGGTTTAACTGCAATTTACAGTAGATTTCAAACCCTTAATCTAAGTTACTAGTCATTAACATAGCCACAGTAACTGGCTAAATATCTGAATCTACTGGAGAAACATTGAAAAGATCTGCGAAAGATAATTCAGTCATGGAACAAACCTTGCAAGGTGAACAGAAAAACTTTTGGATATACTTTAAATAGAACTATCAGAACATCTTGCTCAAACATTTGGCAGATTAAATAACTTATTTCCATATAATTTTGTTTGAACCTTCCTTTGTGTTTGAGGCACGTGTTTTCCCACGAACACTGCACTATGTACAAATAGATCATTAGATTGGGGATTATGACCAGTTTCCAAATCTGGGCATAAAATCAAAGCACTTAGCTGAATTTGCATTGATTGTCGTGTTTTAAAAAAATAAGAGATCTCATATGCCCTGTGCTTTAAACTGGATTAAAGACTTAATCAAGACACATCATTAAAGTCTGTGAAGATTCACCATGAGAATTTATTTGAGGTAAATATTTTGTCAGATTGAATCAGATAGACAGGAAAATACTGTTTTACTTACTATTACATTTGTTTCCATTTTGTTTCGTTATTCGTGTGAAATTAGAAATAGTTCTGTGATTTTATCACACAAATGTCTATCACATCCATATTGAATTTAGAGTAATGGAGTCATAGAGTGATACTGTGTGGAAACAGGCCCTTCGGCCCAACTTGCCCACACCGGCCAACATGTCCCAGCTACACTAGTCTCACTTGCTCGTGTTTGAGCCATATCCTTCCAAACCTCTCCTATCCATGTACCTGTCTAATTGTTTCTTAAACGTTGGGATAGTCCCTGCCTCAACCACCTCCTCGGGCAGCTTGTTCCATACACCCACCACTCTGTGTGAAAAAGGACCCCTCAGATTCCTGTTAACTCTTTTCCCCTTCATCTTAAACCTATGTTCGCTAATCCCCGATTCACCTACTCTAGGCAAGAGACTCAGTGCATCTACCCGATCTATGATTTCATACACTCCATTATCATACTCTCCATTATCTTTAAGAATGCCAATTCTTCATAAATCAGCAGAGAAGAGATCGTGAAATGAAATTGCTGAATATTCCCTTGATGACAAAACTCCTTTTAATTTGTGGATTGTCACATATTAATCCGTCAACGAAGAACACTTGTCAAGCTTGAACAATGAGCAGTGTGGTAACAGGGTTGGGTTTTAAGTCTAAAGAGAGAATATCTAATTGGTGAAATTCATGTAAGAACACAGCAAGCATTTAACAACCCACTGCATGTGTTACTTCTACACATGTATCACATGTCTTTCACAGTGAAGAGCAACACATGGTGAAAAATAACAGAAAAATGCACGAAGAGCTGAAAAGACTAAGTATATAGACAAAATGCTGGAGTAACTCAGCGGGACAGGCAGCATCTCTGGAGAGAAGGAATGGGTGATGTTTCGGGTCGAGACCCTACTTCAGACTGACCTGAAGAAGTCTGAAGAAGGGTCTCGACCCGAAACGTCACCCATCTCTTCTGTCCGGAGATGCTGCCTGTCCCGCTGAGTTACTCCAGCATTTTGTGTCTATCTTCGATTTAAAGCAGCATCTGCAGTTCTTCTGTAGAAACGCAAGACTAAGTACATGTTCATTTACATTTGATTTATTTGAGTTACTTTAAATGTATAAAGTTAATTGGGACAAGTACAGCGATGAAATGTGTGTCCTTTTCCTTTGAGAATGGGATGACTTCATTGCGTTCCTGTGCCCTGGCGAAGGGAAAGTTGGCTGGTGAACCTGAGAAGGAAGATGCCCTTCACATCCCATCGGAGGTCAGGAATAGCTGCCACGTGCGGTTTGAAACACTCTCAGAAATGTCTGCTGCATTTGCTGAGACCAGGCGCTCACATTTCCCCACGAGGACGGACGGGATGGACAAAACAAAAGTTATTTGCCTTCACCTTGTGCACGGAAATAGTTTCCCAAAGGCTTGGAACAGCTGTGGGAAATCCCTCGTTCGTCTCAGCCAGCGAGAGAAAGGCTTCGGCGCTTAATTTAGCAAAGCCTCCCTTCTTGAAAGTAAACATTTACTAATGACAAACTAGGCAGCAGTGAAATATGAATGCCGGCCTCTGACAGGTTTTAATAACACAACATAACTCTGTTAAACCTCTGCGGGCTAGAAGTGTGGCCTACATCCAAACTAAATAAAAATGTAAACTGTGGCCCTTTCAACGTATTGCAGGCATTTTCCCCAATGTCCTTTCAACGTCAAGTAGTGTAATCATAGAGTGGAGTTATTATGTATCCTCCCTACTTGAGCAGAGGAATAAGATTCACCAAAAAGACTCAGGCACAAACAAAGAATTATGCGCTTAGACAAATTTTCATTTTAAAAGCCTGCACAGAGTTGCAATCTGTCCCTGACGCGGTGAATTTTATAATATACAAGTTTGATCCTCCAACCTCAGTTTTCTTTGATTTATGGAACTTAATACAATTCTCATTGATTGTGACTTGCCCAGATTGCTGTGGTGACATTGTTATTAAGCAGTGCCTGGATTGTTTCAGTAGAGGTTTTTTTTTCAGTAATGAAGGGAGTAGTTCAATTTACACATCTGGGAACTTTACCCGACTCAATAGTCAATATATCAATAGTCAATAGTCAATTTTATTTGTCACATACACATAAATGTGCAGTGAAATGAAAGATTACCCACAGTCCAACAATAAGAGCAATAAAAATAAGCAATAACACACACAATCATAAACCAACACCAACACAAAGAAACATCCATCACAGTGAGTCTCCTCCAGTCACCTCCTCACTGTGATGGAAGGCCAGAATGTCTTTTCTCTTCCCCTGCCGTCTTCTCCCATGGTCAGGCTGTTGAAGTTGCCACGTCGGGGCGGTCGGGACTCCCGACATTGAAGCCCCCGCCGGGCAGAGACTCTGACTCTGACACACTTGAGGTTGTGGCCTCTCGCAAGGCGTTGGCACTTGTTGTGACACTGGGTTTTGCATCTGCAGCTCTGGCCAGGGGTTGGGTTAGTGGAAGGTGCCGCCAACAGCAATCAGAGCCCTGACTCATTTTAAAAACTTTCTTGAGACGCAGTTCAAATCTGGAGAATTCCTAGCTTGGGTTTAATGCTCCCTGGGTTATGTTGACCTTAAAAATCACAATTATTCGCAATGCAGCAGGCAAACTGTTTCTGATTGATCAGCTGATGCCTTCAGCCAAGAACAATGTGGAGTTACTACAAGGGGAGGAGTGAAGAATGGTCATGATATTAAATCGTTGTACTGGAGTTTGGCTCGGTTGCATTTATGTGCAGTATTATCTGATCAGATTGGATAGCGTGCAAAGTGAAGCTTCTCACTGTGTCTCGATACACATGACAATAATAAACCTAAACCCATGGGCAGCACAGTTTCACAGCGGTAGAGTTGCTGCCTTACTGCACCAGACACCTGGGTTCAATCCTGACTACAGGTGCTGTCTGGCGCTCCGGTTTCCACTCGCTCTCCAAAGACGTGCGGGTTTGTAGGCTAATTGCCTTCGGTAAATTGTCGCTAGTGTGCAGGATAGTGCTAGTGAACGGGGATCGCTCGGCTCGGTGGGCCGAAGGGCCTGTTTCCATGCTGTTTCTCTAAACTAAAGTAAAGTAAACTAAACTAAACCTAAAAGCCATAAGGTTATAAGTTTGTTATCATGTTGATGCATTTAATCTGCTAAAACCTATCAAAGCAGCTGTCAAGCAAAGGTGTCTATTTATCTGGTGTGCCAGCTACATCCCCTTAAAGAGAGACTGTGTACCCTGTCACACTTTGAACGCTTTAGGAATGGCATGAGGGTTTTCATCTGAATATTCTTCAGCTGTTTTTTGGAGTTCACTTCAAGAATGTGCTGGGTAAAGGTTTGCCTGATAATCTGATCTAATTATCGGCCTTCAGTACGGATCCCAGGCAACGTGGCAAGCTCCAGCTGTTTGTCACTTGTAGTTATGCCAATGTGGTTCCCAGCTGAACAAGGTTTGAGAATCCCAAGACCCCGTGCTATTCATGCTGGCCGCTTGCTAATTATACCGGCGTGACTTCACGGCGTGGATTCCACCAGGGTATTGATGTTATTGCCTGTATCGGAAGGAGCAGCAAATACTGGCTTACATCGAAGATAGACACTAAATGTTGGAGTATCTCAGTGGGACAGGCAGCATCTCTGGAGAAAAGGAACGGGTAACGTTTTGGGTCGAGCCTCTTCTTATTGTTTTTCTGTATAGTTTTAGTTTAGTTTAGTTTAGAGATACAGCATGGAAACAGGCCCTTCGGCCCACTGGGTCCGCGCCAACCAACGATCCTCGCATATTAACACTATCCTACACACACTAGGGACAATTTTTACATTTACCAAGCCAATTAACCTGCATACCTGTACGTCTCTGGAGTGTGGGAGGAAACCAAAGAACTCGGAGAGAACCCACCAGGTCACGAGGAGAACGTACAAACTCCGTACAGACAGCGCCCATAGTCGGGATCGAACCAGGGTCTCTGGCGCTGCATTCGTGGTAAGGCAGCAACTTTACCGCTGCGCCACCATACCGCCCTAATTGTCGGTGTAACAGAGGCAATGGAAGTGTTAGAACATGGGACGTAGAACATAGAACTGTACAGCTCAAGAACAGGCCCTTTGGCCCACAATGTCTGTGCCGAACATGGTGCCAGACCAACTCGATTTGTCTGCACATAATCCATATTCCTCCATTCCCTGCATGTCCTTTTGCTTGGTGTCAGGTCAGAATTGACAGTGAAATCCCCCAAATAACATACACGCTCAGTAAAATTCCTTGTCAAATAACTTAGCAGGCTTGACAATTTGAATTGTGAAGTTGGGACTCCATTTAGATTCGATAAGAAGCGTTGAGATTCCCCTGTTCATCATGACTGACCATCTCCTTCCATGCACCAGTCATCAAGAGAGCCACTCCCAGCTGCTGAATGTTTGGTCGGCCAGGGACTAATAACAACAGAGAAGAAAGGAGTTTGTTACCTCCTGTCCTGGGACTGTAAAGACTTTAGACGGCACTGGGCCTGCACTCACTGGAGTTTAGATGGGTGAGGGGGGACCTCATTGAAACTTACCAAACAGTGAAAGGCCTGGATAGAGTGGATGCAGAGAGGATGATTCCAATAGTGGGAGAGTCTAGTACCAGGTGGCATAGCCTCAGAATAAAAGGACGCACCTTTAAAAAGGAGATGAGGAGGAATTTCTTTAGTCAGAGGGTGGTGAATCTGTGGAATTCATTGCCACAGAAGGCTGTGGAGGACGTCAATGGATATTTTTGTAAGGCGGAGATTGATAGATTACTGATTAGTACGGGTGTCAGGGGTTATGGGGAGAAAGCAGCAGAATTGGGTTGAGAGGGATAGATAGATAGATAGATAGATAGATAGATAGATAGATAGATAGATAAGCCATGATTGAATGACAGAGTAGACTGGATGGGCCGAATGGCCTAATTCTGCTCCAACAACTTATGAACTTATCTCCTTCCATGGACTCAGGACATCTCAGAGCCTCTCCAAGCTGCTGAATCGTTGGTCTACCAGGGACTAAACACAACAGACATGAGAGGAGTTGATCATCTTCTTACGTGGGACAATGAAGAAAGTCACAGATTCCAGAATGATAAAGGTCAGAATGCCACTGAGGGAAGAACATGGTGGAAGTGCCTTGCAGGACCTTCCTCCCATGGTGGAAATGTCAAAGGCTCGAGGGCAGAACCTTAAAGTGGCAGGGGACAGGTTTAAAGGAGATGTGCAGGGCACACAGAGTGATGGGAGGTGCTGCTGGGAGGTGCTGCTGGGAGGTGCTGCTGGGAGTGGTGCTGCTGGGAGGTGCTGCTGGGAGTGGTGCTGGAGGCAGATACAAGGTGGCTTTGAAGAGGCTTTTAGAATGGGCACATGGATGTACAGGGGGTGGAGGGGTATGGATCATATGCAGGTAGATGAGATTAGTTTAGCTTGGCATTATGCTTGCCATTGACATTGCGGGCAAGGGGCCTGTCCTTGTGTTGTATTTTTCCGTGTTCCATGGCAGCTAGGATGGCTACACTGCTGAGCTAAGCAATAGCCCATGCAAACCTAACCGACCTGAGCTGGACAAGGCTTGAACAATAATAATAGCACTCCATGGTGTGGAAGAAACAATCAACGACACCCTGATTGCTACCTGGAGGCATTGAACACATGTATTCACTGAAGATAGACACAAAATGCTGGAGTAGCTCATCGGGACAGGCAGCATCTCTGGAGAGAAGGACTGGGCAATGTTTCTGGCCAATCCTGAAGGGTCTCAACCTGAAACGTCACCCATTCCTTCTCTCCAGAGATGCTGCCTGTCCCACTGAGTTACCCCAGCATTTTGTCCTGTTGAGTTACCCCAGCATTTTGTGTCTATCTTTGGTGTAAACCAGCATGCAGTTCCTTCCTACACAAGACATGTATTCAGATGTCTGGTTAAATCCCCAATCACCCATTCCTTTCAGGAAATGAGCTTTAAGTCACTCATTAAAATTCTCACAAAGTCATAATTACGTTTGATCTAATCTTAGTTATATCAGCTATGCTAGATTTATGTTAACCTGTTTCTGTTTTGATAAACTTGCTGTGTAATTTCATACTTCAGAACGAATAACAAGCATTGTGATTTTGGAAGCCATTCGATCTTTATACTGTCTAGCTCGCTATGATTTGGGCTTTAATTAAAATGTTGTCTTTTTCTTTCGCTCTTCCACTGGCTTTTCTGTGCAATTAAACAGAACATTCGTACAAATTGCTGTTTAATTTTTTTTTGTTTCATCTTAAAGTCATAGAGTCATAGTCATACAGTGTTGAAACAGGCTCTTCGGCCCAATATGTTCCATCTACACCAGTCACACTAGCTTGCGTTTGGCCCACAATCCCTCTAAGCCAGTCCTATCCATGTACCTGTCTAACTGTTTCTTAAACGTTGTGATAATCCCAACCTCAACTACCTCCTCCGGCAGCTCGTTCCACACACCCACCACCCTTTGCGTGAAAAAGTTACCCCTTGGATTCCTCTAAAATCTTTCCCCCTTCACTTTAAACCTATGCCCTCTGGTTCTCATTTTCCCCACTCTGGGCAAGAGACTCTGCATCCACCTGATCTATTCCTCTCCTATGATTTTATACATCTCTATAAGATTATCCCTGCTCAACCTCTCCCTGTAGCTCAGACCCTCGAGTCCTGGCAAAATCCCAGTAAATCTTTGCACCCTTTCCAACTTAACAACATCCTTCTTATAACATATGTAGGCAAATAACTGCAGATGCTGGTACAAATCGAATGTATCACAAAATGCTGGAGTAACTCAGCGGATCAGGCAGCATCTCAGGAGAGAAGGGAAGGGTTCAGGTCGAGACCCTTCTTCAGACTTCGAAGGGCCAAAATCAGAAAGGGTACAGACGGACTAGATTGAAAGAAACATTTCCTATCGTTATAAGAGTCAAGCACCAGGAGACATAAAATGAAAGAGGATGACAAAATGGCCAGAGAAAGACTTTCACATAACGGGTGGTGGGTGTATGAAATAAGCTGCCAGAGGAGGTAGTTGAGGTAGGTACCTCAACTGGTTGAGCCAGTTTTGAGCCAGTTTCTTCCAACTTCGTACCATAGCTAAAATCAAACCTTTCCTCCAATTCGACGACACTGAAAAAATCATTCACACTTTCATTTCCTCCCGCCTAGACTACTGCAACTCCCTATACACTGGGATCAGCCAATATCCATGTCCCGCCTGCAACTGGTCCAAAACGCCGCAGCGAGACTCCTGACGGGTACCCGTAAAAGGGACCACATCACGCCGATTCTGGCCTCTCTCCACTGGCTCCCTGTACGGTACAGAATCAACTTCAAGCTCCTCCTATTCACATACAAAGCCCTAAATGGACATTCCCCCCCCTACATCAAAAATCTTCTAACCCACCTCTCTAACTCCAGGTCCCTCAGGTCGGCCGACTTGGGGCTACTCACTATCCCGCGGTCTAGGCTTAAGCTCAGGGGTGACCGCGCTTTTGCAGTTGCAGCTCCTAGACTGTGGAACAGCATCCCTCTCCCCATCAGAACTGCCCCCCCCATCGACTCCTTTAAGTCCAGGCTCAAAACCTATTTCTACTCCCTAGCGTTTGAGGCTCATTGAGGAGGCGCTGTGAACTGTTTTGTATGTGCTGTTATGTTTGCGTGCTACTGTATGTTTTTTTTTTTTTCCTTAGTAAAAAGATGTACAGCACTTTGGTCAACGTGGGTTGTTTTAAAATGTGCTATACAAATAAAATTGACTTGACTTGACTTGACTTGACTATCACACCATTTAAGAAACAATTAGACAGGTACATGGATAGGATAGGTTTAAAGGCATATGAGCCAAATGCAGGCAGGTGGGATTAGTGTAGATGGGACATGTTGGGCCGAAGGGCCTGTTTCCACACTTTAAGACTTTGACTCTAAAGAGTCTTTTAGACACTGAGTTTTTGGGATGCAATACTAATAGTAGGGGACACAAGTTTGATTGTAACATTCAGGAGGAAGCTGGATGAATATCTGAGAGAAAGACTAAATAACAGGAGAGGGAGAGAGAATCGGACTAACTGAATTGCTATTATAGGTTACACTCTCAAAGGGCCGAATGGCCTTCTGTCATGCTATAACGATTCTGTGATCCTGCTTAAAATTTTATTTTGGATGTTAAAACATTTTTTTTTTTACCCGTGGAATAATTTTGAATGATCTGTTTGGTTCTGCAAAAACCACGATGATAAAATATTATTTTGGGAAGCAGTTCATAAGTTATAGGAGCAGAATCAGGCCATTCGACCCATCTAGTCTACTCCACCATTCAATCATGGCTGATCTATCTTTCTTTGAGATCTATCTTTGAGAGGGATCTAACGGCTGCGGCTCGCTGGCTGTCTGTTTGTCTTTTTTCCTTTTTTTGTTGTTTGTGTGTCGGTGTTGGGATGGTTTTTGTTTCTGTTTTTGGCTGTGTATGTGTGGGGGGGGGGCGGGGGGGGGGGTGGGTGGGGGGTGGGGGTGTGGGGTGTGGGGGGGTGGGAAACCTTTCTTATATTAGGTCTCTTCCCCGGGGCGCAGCTCGGCCGCGGTGCCTTCCATCGCCCGGTACGACCGCGGGACGTTTCAGTGCTCGGTGCGGCTCGGCCGCGGGGCCTTCCATCGCCCAGCGCGGCTCGGCCGTTGGACTTAACATCGCCGGCGCGGCTCGGCCGCGGGACGTTTCAGTGCCCGGTGCGGCTCGGCCGCGGGGCCTTCCATCCCCTTGCGGGGGCTGTGCATGTCGGTCGCCTCAGCAGGGGTCGAGCTGCCTGTCCGTGGGTGCGGGGCGAAGAGAGTGGAAGTTTTGTTGCCTTCCATCACAGTGAGGGGGTGTTTGGAGTCACTGTGATGGATGTTTGTGTTGGGGTCGGGTGTTCTGTGTTCTTTTCTTTTTTGTTGTGTTCTGTGACTGCTGTAATTTTGTTCGGTATCTTGGTACCGAACGACAATAAAGTTCTGTTAAACCCCATTCTCCTGCCTTCTCCCCGTAACCCCTGACACCCGTACTAATCAAGAATCTGACAATCTGCACCTTAAAAATACCCAATGACTTAATCTCCACAGCCTTCTGTGGCAATGAATTACACAGATTCACCGCCCTCTGACTAAAGAAATTCCTCTGCATCTCCATTCTAAAGGTCCATTCTTTTATTCTGAGGCTATGGCCTCTGGTCATGGACTCTCCCACTAGTTTAAATATCTTCTCCACATCCGCTCTATCCAGTTGCAATTTTTTGTTTAATTTGATCCTGTTAGAATATTAAATTAGAATATTAAATATTGACCTAAGAACATGTCAAAATTGAGGCAAAGGAAATGGGCATGTCATATATACCAAGTATTTTAATAATGTTGACTGATAGGGTCGGAAATTGACACGAGCCTGAAAAAACACAGGGAAGTGCCGTTATATGTGGAGGCAGGGTGGTGGGGCATTATTATTTATGCCAGGTATGATATTCTCTCAAGACCTGAGGTGCCTTTGAGCTAGGAACAGCCTTGCATCCAGAAGCATTCCTAGAGCTTTTGATGAAATCAGTTGGGCAGTGGATTGTAGGTGGGTGTGGAGGACTGTTGGGGAGTAGAGAGGTTCAGTCGGGCTGGGGGTTTAGTAAAGGAGGTCATTAACAGGTGCTTGGTAGGTGCAGATAGGTGTGGTAGAGGTGGTGGAATGGTAAGGAGATGATTGGGTCGAGAGGAGAAGATCAGAGAAGGGTATCAACCTTGAACTTTATCTGTGGGGATGGGCAGTGAAGGAAGTAACTGGAGAGGTTAGATCCCCTTTAAATAACTCTCACATCAAGGCCTACTACAGTGGTTTTCTATTTATTTGTTCACAGGATATGAATACTACCTTTTGTGGTCCATCCTGAATCGCCCCTGCACTGAAAGGCAACCGAGAGTCAAACACTATAGTGTGGAGCCGATGGTCCCACAGGCTAGACTGGCTAATAAAGGCAGTTCCCCTTCCCTGATTGTAGATCCTTGTGGCCTTGGGAGAAACAATGCCATACCATGCTGTGACACATCTGAAAAAGATGCTTTCGATGGTGCTCCTGTAGAATTTGGAGACATGCCAAATTTTCTTGGCCTTCTGAGGAAGGGGAGGCACTTGATGTGGTTTCTTGGTCATATCGTCATGTTGGCCAGGTCAACTTGTCCGTGATATCAGTAGGAGGGAAAATGCTGGAAGCTATAATGAAGGAACGACAACAATTAAATGAAAATAATATAAAGTGTAGGAAGGAACTGCAGATGCTGGTTTAGACCAAAGAGAGACACAAAAAACTGGAGTAACTCAGCGGGACAGGCAGCATTTCTGGAGAGAAGGAATGGGTGACGTTGTGGGTCGAGACCCTTCTTCCGACACCCTTCTTGGTCGAGACCCTTCTTGCAGGTAAAATAATATAAAGGTTAGGCGGGAATCAACTTGCATTTGTGAAAGGGAAATCATGTTTGACAAATATGTTCATTTTTTTTAAGCAGTTGCTGGCAGAAAAGATAAGAGCGAACCAGTTGATGTGGTACATTTGGACTTTCAGAAGACCTTTGATAAGGCGACGCACAAGAAATGATCACATAAAGTTAGATGTAAGAAAATAACTGCAGGTGCTGGTACAAATCGAAGGTATTTATTCACAAAATGCTGGAGTAACTCAGCAGGTCAGGCAGCATCTCAGGAGAGAAGGAATGGGTGAAGAAGGGTCTCGACCCGAAACGTCACCCATTCCTTCTCTCCTGAGATGCTGCCTGACCTGCTGAGTTACTCTAGCATTTTGGGAATAAATAAAGTTAGATGGTACCAAGTGCTGGAGAAACAATAGACAATAGACAATAGACAATAGGTGCAGGAGTAGGCCATTCAGCCCTTCGAGCCAGCACCGCCATTCAATGCGATCATGGCTGATCACTCTCAATCAGTACCCCGTTCCTGCCTTCTCCCCATACCCCCTCACTCCGCTATCCTTAAGAGCTCTATCCAACTCTCTCTTGAAAGCATCCAACGAACTGGCCTCCACTGCCTTCTGAGGCAGAGAATTCCACACCTTCACCACCCTCTGACTGAAAAAGTTCTTCCTCATCTCCGTTCTAAATGGCCTACCCCTTATTCTTAAACTGTGGCCCCTTGTTCTGGACTCCCCAACATTGGGAACATGTTATCTGCCTCTAATGTGTCCAATCCCCTAATTATCTTATATGTTTCAATAAGATCCCCCCTCATCCTTCTAAACTCAGCAGGTCAGGCAACATCTCTGGAGCACATAAATAGGTGTCCATGGTACCTTATTCTGGGCTGTGCCCTCAAGCAGGTCAAAGACTGGTTGGCGGTCACAGAGCGGAGAATCAGATTAAAAGTGCAATTTCCTAGTTGGAAGGTTGTGATTAGTGAGATAAGTAGGGATTGGTGGTTGGGACCACAGCTGTTCACAATCCATGTAAATGAGTTGGATGAAGGGAGCAAGTGTGATATATCCAAATCTGACGTTGAGGCAATGCTAGATGGCAGAGAAGCTTCAGAGGTCAAACCAGGGCAGGGCTACACAGTGAATGGTAGGTTTCTGGGGAGTGTTGTAGAGATTTCAGTCCCTTGAAATTGGCGTCACAATTAAGTGTCAATTCGGCACAAAAACTAAACAGGCCACCAGATTAATTTCAAATGTATTCATAACCACTACTTATGTTACTTTGGATTGGAAAAAATAAAGTTGAAACCATGCAAACTGGAACAGTTCTTTCTATTCTGGAGAATTGCATTAGGTGTGCTATACTGTGAAATTATGAATTCAATTTAGTTTTATCTACGGTGGATTTGCAAGGTTGGAATCAAATGGCACACTGCAAAATGCCATGTTATTTCAGAACTTGACATTTCATCGTGACAAATTGGATGGAACATTTGACTGGGTAATAACAAATAGGATAACTTAAAAGTAATGTGTGGGAAGGAACTGCAGATGCTGGTTTACACCGAAGATAGACTCAAAATGCTGGAGTAACTCAGTGGGTCAGGCAGTGTCTCTGGAGGAAAGGAATGGGTGATGTGTTGGGTCAGATGTAAGAACACAGCAAGCATTTACCATTCCACTGCACGTGTTACTTCTACACATATATCAGTATTTCACAGTGAAGAGCAACACACGGTGAAAAATAACAGAAAAATACACGAAGAGCTGAAAAGACTAAGTATATCGACAAAATACTGGAGTAACTCAGCGGGACAGGCAGCATCTCTGGAGAGAAGGAATGGGTGACGTTTCGGGTCGAGACCCTACTTCAGACTGACCTGAAGAAGTCTGAAGAAGGGTCTCGACCCGAAACGTCACCCATTCCTTCCCTCCAGAGATGCTGCCTGTCCCGCTGAGTTACTCCAGCATTTTGTGTCTATCTTCAGAAAATGTACCAGCAGAGTTATTAAAAAAGAAAGCTTTTTGGCATAAAATGCTGGAGTTAGCACAAAGATTTCTGAAGCCCACTCCGTGTTGACTGCGGGCTACAATCGTTGCCCTGGCTACTGGCTGCGTCATGCTGCCTTTGGACAACCAAGGACTGTTCTGTGGACCGACCCCGACTACCCTTTGAAAGAACCGAGGCATCGCAGTCCACTCGTGGGGTCCTCTGTATTCAGTGGAGCAGGTGGAGATGTCGGCGGGACCTGGGGTTTGTGTAAGAGGGGAAGAATCAACGAGAAATGACTGGGCACAGCACACATCAAAGGCCCTGCCGATGAACAATAGCTGCAGTGATGGGGACAAGGGAGATCAGAATCTACGAGGAAGCTAATTTGGGGCTGATGAATGGATGGAAGGCCAATAGGCAGTCGAAAACGTACAAAAGCTAATAGAACAAAAAAACAGAGCCATTAGGATGTTTGAACTGCGGCTTTGAGGAATTTTCAAAAGGCAGGAAACAGATGATGAATGAATGATATTCCTTGATTATGGTTCTCCCATCCTCAGCACTGTAGATGTTAGAAGTCCCAATCTCCCTCTCCGAGCCCACTGATTGAATGAATGATGTCTGCTGCCATTAACCTGTGGATAAGCAGAATAGTGATATCACTCTGTCTTCCCAAACCAGGTGTTGTAGTTTGTGACAAATGGATCTGTCTGACGAATTGAGGAGACAGGGTACATTGGCCTCTAATCTACCAACGGGTTCACAACATCAAGCGATCCTTTGTTTTAATTAATCTATCTTCACTCAGCAGAAAATTCCAGTAATTAATTAAAGTACTGCTGTTACTTTGCTTTGCAGGCAATGACTTGGACATTTTTGGACGAGCCATTTTGAGGACAGAAACAGTGAATGTACTAATGCAATAAACACAAATGATGTCATGATGGGAACGTAAAAGACGAAACAATGCTTACACATCTTTTACATCGCTGGATAAACTGAGGTTAGTGGTTCAGTTCAGTGGTTGAAGAATCTCTAAACTAGGGCTCCCAACCTGAAACGTTATCTGTCCATTATCTCCGCAGATGCTGCCAGACCTGATGAGTTCCTCCAGCACTTTGTATTTTGCTCAGGATTCCAGCATCTACAGTTCTCTGTATTTCACTAACCTAGCATCTATTCTCTCTGATATTGTGGATATTTTGGCACAGTTGCATTGTGGTAGAGCTACTGCCTTACAGTGCCAGAGAACCAGGTTCGAAGATGACTACGAGTGCTTGTCTGTACACAGTTTGAACATTCTCCACATGACCTGCGTGGGTTTTCTCCGAGATGCTCGGTTTCCTCCCACACTCCAAAGGCGTGCTGGTTTGTAGGTTAATTGGCTTGGTATAAATTGAAATTAGCCCTAGTGTGTGTAGGATAGCGTTAAGGTGCGGGAATCGCTGGTCGGTGCGGGCTCGGTGGGCCGAAGGGCTCGGTGGGCCGAAGGGCCTGTTTCCCGTTTCTGCATTGTAAGTCTAAACTAAACTAAACTACAATAAAAAACCTGCTCCAATGGGAGTCTTTCGTTTCAGGGAAAGACAGGAGAAAATTGGGAATAAACAAAGCAGTAAGGCAGCTGAAATGAGATTAATTGCAAGTCCCTGTTAAACCAATCGTTATGCTTTGAAAGTCAAAGCCGAAATATTTAATGACAGAGTTAGTTTAATTCTTTTAAGTAAAGACAAATACATCTTTACCACAAAATACTGTTGTGAAACATTGAAGAAATGCCTTTGTTAAATTTGCACAGCTGATTCTGCTGTGAAGTGGATATATTTTATCCGCTGTGGTGAGACGTTAATGAAGGTGTCTGACCGTGGTTATTTCAGCACCTGGAGTTGCATCTGTGCAGACTCGGTAACACTCACAAATGTTTAGTTTAGTTGAGACACAAAAGGCTGGAGTAACTCAGCGGGTCAGGCACCATCTCTGGAGTAAAGGAATAGGTGACGTTTCGGGTCGAGACCCTTCTTAATTTAGTTTAGAGATACAGTGCGGAAGCATGCCCCTTGGCCCACCCTGTCCTCACTGACCAGTGATCCCTCAACACTAACATTATCCTACACGAGGAACAAGTTACAATTTTTAAAAACCAAAACCATGCAGGTCCCGGGGAGAACGTACAAATTTCGTACAGACAGCACTCATGGAGTCATGATCGAACATGAGTCTCTGGCGCTGTAAGGCAGCGACTCTACCGCTGTGCCACCATGCCACCCCCGCCCCCCCCCCTGCCTCTGGATCGGTCCACTCATCATATCCTCAGTCCTCACTTTCTCCTTGCCACCAGTGCCCCAGTGTTATGCAGTGACAGGTCTGTGCCCATCCATTTTGACCAGTGACAGGCCTGAGTGTACACCAGCACTTCACCTGAGTGTTCTGCTGTAACTAGTCTGTTCCTACCAGTAGAGTATCCATTTGACAGCGATAAACTCTTGCTCGTTGGTATAATACCACTGGATGGAGAGCTAGCGAAGGTCCTGAGGCTAGATTTGGAATCTGAGATTGGAAAGGCTGGTATGCTCCCCTGTTGATGTTACCCTTGGCCCCTGGCCTGTTCACCATTTGTGACCCTGGTCTGGAGCCTGGAATTCCCTGTGTCCCAAGATCCTGGGTCCTGCATCGGACGTACCCAGGAATAAAGACCAACCTTTGGGTGGGTTTAGGGAATAGTGAGTGTGGGCAGGATGGTTTGATCTCCAGGTCAGATACTGCCCACGAACCTTGTGTGGGCACCGCATAAATTGTCAAAACAAAAGGCCACAGGCTAATTGGAGGAACAGTCCCTTATATTTCACTTGGGATGCTTACAACCCAATGGTATGAACGTGGATTCCTCTCATTTGAAATAACTCCTGCATTTCTTTTCCCATCGCCTCTTCCCCCACCGTAGTCACAGAGGGCAGTGGAGGCCAATTCACTGGATGAATTTAAAAGAGAGATTTTTAGATTAGATTTCCTATCCTTGTAGGATAGAGCTCTAGGGGCTAGTGGAATCAAGGGATATGGGGAGAAGGCAGGCACGGGTTACTGATTGTGGGATGATCAGCCATGATCACAATGAATGGCGGTGTTGGCTCGAAGGGCCGAATGGCCTCCTCCTGCACCTATTTTCTATGTTCCTTCCTACTAGTTCCATTGTTCACATCCTTGTATCCCTGTTGCAGGCATATCTTCCCCAGCCAACAATGGGCCATTAAAGAGGCCACCCTCTCCTGAGGTCATCTGTTGCCGACCCTGTTTTGTTCTGGCCTTCTCTATCTTTCAGTCTGAAGAAGGGTGCCAACCCGAAACGTCACCTATTCCTTTCCTCCAGAGATGCTGCCTGACCCGCTGAGTTACTCCAGGATTTTGTGTCGATCTTCAGCATGATCATAGGATTTTTAGATTTTTTTTAGATTTTGGAGATACAGCGCGGAAACAGGCCCTTCGGCCCACTGAGTCCGCGCCGCCCAGCGATCCCCGCACATTAACACTATCCCACACAACACTAGGGACAATTTTTACATTTTACCCAGCCAATGAACCTACATACCTGTACGTCTTTGGAGTGTGGGAGGAAACCGAAGATCTCGGAGAAAACCCACGCAGGTCACGGGGAGAACGTACAAACTCCGTACAGACGGCGCCCGTAGTCGGGATCGAACCCGGGTCTCCGGCGCTGCATTCGCTGTAAGGCAGCAACTCTACCGCTGCGCCACCGTGCCGCCTATTGAAGTGACCTGTGATGAGAGCAAAATGGGTTAAGCAGGAAAAATGACCACAGAATATTTAGCTTGATAGGTGCTGAATAATTGTACACCTACACACCGAAATACGCCACAACCCTTTGTGGAGATACTGCTCACTATTTGCTCACACCATCGTGTGTGTGTGTGTGTCTAAAGGATGGTGAACGTACCAGTGGAAAATAGAAGGAAGGCATGAAGCCCCTCTATTGAGGAGGCAGCCACATGTGAAAGACCACCTTGAAGCAATGAAGCATTAATTGAGATGCAAACGCAAACCTCAAACTCTGATGCGTGGAACATCAAGAAAGTAAGATCAAATCACACAAATGGAAATGATAAACAACACACAGACATCAGTAGAAATAAAAATTCAAAGACTTTAATGAGGGTTTCCTTTGGGAAACGTTTGGAACGATCTGCAAAGCCAAAGCATTTAAAATAGAAAATTAAAAATAAATAATGTTCTTTCATGCCGGGCTTCGAATATAGATTCTGTGGACAGGCTCCTGCAGTGTTGCGGAGGGAGCTCGACGATTTAGGCCCGTTCACAGTAAACGACTGCTGATACATTTCCAAGGTATTTATTCACAAAATGCTGGAGTAACTCAGCAGGTCAGGCAGCATCTCAGGAGAGAAGGAATGGGTGACGTTTCGGGTCAAGACCCTTCTTCAGACTGAGGTCAGGGGGGCGGGACAAAGGAAGGATATAGGTGGAGACAGGAAGACAGTGGGAGATCTGGGAAGGGGGAGGGGAAACGAGGGACAGAGGAACTATCTAAAGTTGGAGAAGTCAATGTTCATACCACTGGGCTGCAAGCTGCCCAGGCGAAATATGAGGTGCTGTTCCTCCAATTTCCGGTGGGCCTCACTATGGCACTGGAGGAGGCCCATGATAGAAATATACCACTGGACTGCAAGCTGCCCAGGCGAAATATTTCTGATACATACAGGCTGATACATTTCCAAGTCAGATACTGCAGGTGGGTGACTTCAACACATGGTGCTGGAGGAAATCAACGAGTCAGGCAGCATCATAGATGATGATGCCGGTCGAGATGCGTGCTCAGACTCACAGGTTATGGAGATACTGTCGGTGTATGTTGGGCGGTGAAATGTAGTGGATTTTGGAGACAGTACACATTCATCATCGGCGGTCACTCGGAGCGAGTGTGACTGTCCTCTCCATAGGGCCGGACGCCTGTGCGTGACTTTGTTTAACGTGGGGAGACTGGTGCACAGACAGCCACCACACGGTCCTTGACAGATCTGGGTCGGGATCCAGTGGCGTGGAGTACAAGGCGACCGGGGACACTTTTCTGCTGCGGCCTTCATCCATCCGCTTCCCAGCCGTTGTGACGCTCCACTAAAGTCAGCCATCATCCTCCGCCTGTTCCACCGTTGAGGTCTTGGTTGGATTGCTCTTTGTCAGGGACCTCCCCCTCGACCTTACCACCATGGGTGACCCTACCAGGAGCGTAGCTCCAGACGGCATCACTCTCAGGATCTCAGGACCACATGAGCTTCTCCATCACGACAAGGTGACAATCCATGGAGAAGAGTACACATTAGATCCATTGTGTACTGGTGATGACGGGAAAGAGTATTTAGTGTGATTAATAGTGTGGTCATCAGGTAGCCTGCTTTGTCTTCGACCATGTTCAGCTTCTTGAGAGATGGTATTACATTCATCTCGGCATGTGGAGAGCATCTCAAGACATTCTTGTCTGCAGGAATGATGGAAAGTCTTTGGAATGTCAGGAGGTATCAGCTACGGACCGTGTCTTGGTATAAATGAGGCATGTCTAGTTTAATTTAGTTTAGTTTGGAGAAACAGCGTAGAAACAGGTCCACAGAGCCCGCAACGACCAGCGATCCCCGCTCACTAACACTACCCTACACACCAGGGACAATTTTACATTCATTCCAAGCCAATTAACTAGCAAACCTGTACGTCTTTTGAGTGTGGAAGGAAGCTGAAGATCTCGGAGAAAACCCACGCAGGTCATGGGGAGAACGTACAAACTCCGTACAGACAAGCACCCCTAGTCAGGATCGAATCCGGGTCTCTGGCGCTGTAAGGCAGTGGCTCTACTGCTGCGCCACCGTGCCGTTCATGTCTGGTTGACTTTCTGGTCAAGGGTGGATGTTGGGATATTGATGGAGGGACGTTGAACAGCAAGGGTAGGTGATTTGATGCTCCCCTGTAAGAGGTGGTCATTGTAAGGCATTGGCAAAGCTTGTCTAGAGTTGCAGCTGGTTAATCATAGTCATGCAGCACAGAATCAGGCCCTTCAGCCCAGGCTGCCCATACTGACCGGGATGCCCCATCTATGCTGGTCACATCTGCCTGTCTTTGGCTGATATCCTGCTAAACCTTTCCTGTCCATGTATCTATCCAAATGTCTTTTAAATGTGACTATAGTATCTTCCTCAACCACCTCCTCCGGCAGCTTGTTCCATACACCCACCACCTTCTGTCTGGAAAAGTTGCTCTTCAGCTTCTGTTGAATCTTTCCTCTTTCACCTTGAACCTGTGTCTTCTGGTTCTTGATTCCCCTACTCTGGGTGAAAGGCCAGTCGTTCTGCAGCACATGTGTCAGGGGCTATGGCTGAGATGACACCTGGTCCCATCGCCATTTGTGCACCCTGTCATAAGGTCATAAGCTTATAAGGAACAGGAGTAGAATTAGGCCATTCAGCCCATTAAGTCAACTCTGCCATTCAATCATGGCTGGTCTATCTCTCCCTCCTAACCCCATTCTCCTCCCCATAACTTCTGACCCCTGTACTAATCAAGAATCTATCTATCTCTGCCTTAAAAATATCCACTAACTTGACCTCTACAGCCTTCTGTGGCAAAGAATTCCACAGATTCACCACCCTCCGACTAAATAAATTTCTCATCATCTCCTTCCTAAAAGAACTTCAATTCTGAGGCTATGACCACTATTCCTAGACTCTCCCACTAGTGGAAATATCCTCTCCACATCCACTCTATCATCCAAGCCTTTCACTATTCTGTATGTTTCGATGAGGTCCCCCCCTCATTCTTCTGAACTCCAGCGAGTACAGGCCCAGTGCCGACATACGCTCATCATAGGTTAACCCACTCATTCCTGGGATCATTCTTGCAAACCTCCTCTGGACCCTGTCCAGAGCCAGCACATCCTTCCTCAGATATGGTGCCCAGAATTGCTCCTGACATTCCAAATGCAGCTTTACCTGCACCTTTACAGCCGCAACATTACATCCCTGTTTTTGTATTCGAGCCTTGTTGAGTTTGCTTTCTTTACGACCGATTCGACTTGGAGATGAACTTTTTGGAACTCCTTCACTAGCACTCCCAAGTCCCTTTGCACCTCCGATTTCTGGATTCTCATCCAATAGACAATAGACAATAGACAATAGGTGCAGGAGGAGGCCATTTGGCCCTTCGCGCGAGCACCGCCATTCAATGTGATCATGGCTGATCATCCACAATCAGTAACCCGTTCCTGCCCTCTCCCCATACCCCCTGACCCTGCTATCCTTAAGAGCTCTATTTAGAAAATAGTCTACGCCTTTATTCCTACTACCAAAATGCACAACTCCACACTTTGCCACACTGTATTCCATCTGCCAATTCTCTGCCCACTCTCCCAACCTGTCCAAGTCCTGTTGCCGAGTCCCTGCTTTCTCTACACTACCTGCCCCTCCACCTATTTTTGTATCATTCGCAAACTCTGCCGCAAAGCCTTCAATCCCCTTGTCCAAATCATTAATATACAACGTGAAGAGCAGTGGCCCCAGCACCGACCCTTTCGGAACTCCGCTAGTCACTGGCAGCCAACGAGAGAGGCCCTCTTTATTGCCACTCTTTGTCTTCTGCCATCCAGTCAACCTGATATCCATGCTAGTATCTGCCCTTTGATACCGTGGGCTTTCATCTTCCTAAGCAGTCTAACGTGTGGCACCTTATCAAAGGCTTTCTGAAAATCTAAGTAAACAACATCTTATCAATCTTACCAACAACACAAAGCTGGGTGGCAGTGTGAGCTGTGAGGAGGATGCTATGAGGCTGCAGGGTGACTTGGATAGATTGGGTGGGTGGGCAGATGCATGGCAAATGCAGTATAATGTGGGTAAATGTGAGGTTATCCACTTTGGTGGCAAGAACAGGAAGGCAGATTATTATCTGAATGGTGTCAGATTAGGAAAAGGGGAGGAGCAACGAGACCTGGGTGTGCTTGTACATCAGTCACTGAAAGTAAGCATGCAGGTACAGCAGGCAGTGAAGAAAGCTAATGGCATGTTGGCCTTCATTACGAGTTTAGGAACAAGGAGGTCGTACTGCAGTTGTCCAGGGCCCTGTTGAGACCACACCTGTGGAGTATTGTGTGCAGTTTTGGTCTCCTAATTTGAGGAAGGATATTCTTGCTATTGAGGGAGTGCAGCGTAGGTTCACCAGGTTATTTCCCGGGATGGCGGGATTGACATACGATGAAAGAATGGGTCGTCTAGGCTTGTATTCACTGGAATTTAGAAGGATGAGAGGGGATCTTATAGAAACATATAAAATTCTTAAGAGATTGGACAGGCTAGATGCAGGAAAAATGTTCCCAATGTTGGGGGAGTCCAGAACCAGGGGTCACAGTTTAAGAATAAGGGGAAGGCCATTTAGGACTGAGATGAGGAAAAGCTTTTTCATCCAGAGTTGTGAATCTGTGGAATTCTCTGCCACAGAAGGCAGTGGAGGCCAATTCACTGGATGTTTTCAAGAGAGAGTTAGATTTAGCTCTTAGGGCTAGAGGAATGAAGGGATATGGGGGAATAGCCGGAACGGGGTACTGATTTTAGATGATCAGCCATGATCATATTGAATGGCCGTGCTGGCAAGAAGGTGCCGAATGGCCTACTCCTGCACCTATTTTTCCATGTTTCTATGTTTCTAACATCTACTGACTTTCCTTTGTCTGTCCTGCTATTCAAAGAATTCAAAGAATTCTAGCAAATTTGTCAAGCAAGACCTCCCCTTCACAAAGCCATGCTGACTTCGGCCTATTTCATCGTGAACTTCTAAGTACTTCGTAACCTCATTCTTTATAATGGACTCTGAAATCTTACCAACCACCGAAGTCAGATTAACCGGCCTGTAGTTCCCACTATTCTGCTTTGCTTCCTTCTTGTGCAGCGGGGTAATATTGGCAATTTTCCAATCATCTGGGAACGTTCCTGACTCCAGTGATTCCTGAAATATCACTATCAATGCCTCCACAATATCTAAAGCCACCTCTTTCAGAACCCTAGGGTGCAGTCCATCCGGCCCAGGTAACTTATACACCTTCAGTC
The DNA here is from genome assembly GCF_053455715.1 of Rhinoraja longicauda. NCBI lineage: Eukaryota > Metazoa > Chordata > Chondrichthyes > Rajiformes > Arhynchobatidae > Rhinoraja > Rhinoraja longicauda. The sequence continues at coordinate 51,511,362 of NC_135958.1, forward strand.
TTTTCAGATTCCCAAGCACCTTCTCCTTAGTAATAGCCATTCCACTAACTTCCACCCCCTGACTCTCTTGAATTTCAGGCATGTTGCTGATGTCTTCCACTGTGAAGACTAATGCAAAAATGTTATTCAACTCCTCTGCCATTTCTTTATACCCCATTATCACTTCTCCTGCATCATTCTCCAGCGGTCCAACGTCCACTTTTGCCTCTTTCTTGCTCTTTATATAACTGAAGAAATTCTTGCTATCCTCTTTTATATTATTGGCTAGCTTACCTTCGTATTTCATCTTTTCTCCCCGTAATTTCTTTTTAGTTTCTCTCTGTTGTTCCTTAAAAGCTTCCCAATACTCTTGCTTCCCACTAATCTTTACAATGTAATACGCCTTCTCTTTCAGCTTTATACTGTCCTTGACTTCCCTTATGAACCCACGGGTCGCCTCTTTCTCCGACCAGAATCTTTCTTCCTCTTTGGAATCAAAAGACCCTACATCTTCCGGATTATTCCCTGAAATTCCTGCCATCGCTGTTCCACTGTCATCCCTGCTAGGGCCCCTTTCCAGTCAACTTTGGCCAGCTCCTCCCTCATGCCTCTGTAGTCCCCTTTGTCCAACTGCAATACTGACACATCCAATATCACCTTCTCCCTCTCAAATTGCAGATTAAAACTTATCATGTTGTGGTCACTACCTCCTAATGCTTCCTTCATAAGTTCTCTTATCATTACATAACCACTAAATCCAAAATTGTCAATTTCCCTGGTAGGCCCCACTACAAGCTGCTCTAAGAATCCATCTTGGAGGCACTCTACAAATTCCCTTTCTTGGGTCCTGTACCAACCTGATTTTCCCAGTCTACCTGTATATTGAAATCTCCCATGACCATCGTAGCATTGCCTATTTTACATGACAATAGTATCTCCTGGTGTAACTCGGACCCTATATCCTGGCTACTGTTTGGGGGCCTGTAAATAACTCCCATTAGGGTCTTTTAACCCTTATAATTTCTCAGCTCTATCCACAATGACTCTACATCTTCTGATCCTATGTCACCCCTCACTAAGGACTGAATTTCATTCCTAACCAACAGAGCTACCCCATCCCCCTCTGCCCACCTTCCTGTCATTCCAATATGACGTATAACCCTGATTATTTAGCTCCCAGCTCCGATCCTCTTGCAGCAACATCTCTGTAATTCACACAACATCATACCTGCCAATCTCTAACAGTTCTCCAAGCTCAAACCGCTTTGTTTCTTACACTACGCGCATTCAAATACAACACCTTTGATTCGGTATTCATGTCCCTTCTCACACCGGCCCCGATTTTACCCGACCATGCTCTCTTACCCTTTCTTGAACTTTCCGTCCCATTAATTTGGGAGACTTCCGTAACATTTCATGCACTCTCTTTCCCTTTAACTCCACCCTTGCACTTCCAATTTGCTGACCAATCTGTGGTCCTTGCCTTTCCTTGATGTTCTGTAGAGTGAATCGAATTGTTCGGAGTTTGAATTCTGTGACAGTGGGGATCTCAAGAGGAAGTTGAGGTGAATCAGCTATTCGATTTAGAGAGGCACAGTGGCACAGCGGTAGAGTTGCTGCCTCACAGCGCCAGATACCCGGGTTCCATCCTGACTAGGGATGCTGTCTCTACAGAGTTTGTACGTTCTCCCTGTGACCATGTGGGTTTTCTCCGGTGCTTGTCTTTCCTCCCACATTCCAAAGACGTGCAGATTTGTAGGTTAATTGGCTTCTGTAAATCGCTGCCTAGTGTGTAGGACAGAGCTTGTGTATGAGGGTATATATCAGAAAATAACTGCAGATGCTGGTACAAATCGAAGGTATTTATTCACAAAATGCTGAGTTACTCCAGCATTTTGTGTATGAGGGTGATCGCTGGTCGGCGCGGACTCGGTGGGCCGAAGGCCCTGTTTCCACGTTGTACCTCTAAACTAAACTAAACTAAACACTCAATACCCTTCCCAATGAAGGGTCCTTGTGAATAGAAAAGAGGTGGATATAGTATCTGAAATAATCAGATCCTTCAGTCTGAAGAAGGGTGCTGACCCGAAACATCACTTACCCATGTTCTCCAGAGATGCTGCCTGACCCGCTGAGTTACTCCAGCGTTTGGTGTCCTTTTAAAATCTGAAATAACGGTTCAGTACAACTCGAGAAATGCATTCAGTTCTGGCCACCACATTTTGGACAAATCCTAGAGAGTTTACTTGCATTGTTCCAAAAGTGAAGGACTTACATTATGGGGAAAGATTGGAGAAGGAGGGGTTATTCTTTTCAAAAGAAAGGAGATTAAGAGCTGTGTATGAAAATTCTGAGAATTACGAGGTGCCTGGATAGAGTAACTGCACCTGTGGTGGAAAGGTTAAGAACCGGAATACATTAATTTAAGATAAAAACAGAGATTTGTGGGAAGGTTTGGCAGCAGGTATATCTGCAGATAGAAATGGTTAATGCATCAGATCAATGCTCTTCCATTAGAATAGAGAAAAGGCCCTGAATTATGTAACAAGAACTTTTCAGCAACAAATCAGTTTGATTCACAGCCAAAGACTTGGCCAGCAAACATCAAAATATATCTCCAGAGCCAATGGTTCATTGGTCAAGAACAAGCATAAGTTATATGACTAAGGTTTGGGAAATTCCAAAATACAATACTATCTGGATTTAATTAAGATTTCAACAGATGAACAAGAAGTATGATTGTCTTAACTGAGTGCAATGCCGCCCCTGATCTATACATTCCAATGGACATCTTGGCAGCTCATATCCAATTAGTTGAGTCGAAGATTCACACTGCCAGAATTGTTGTGTCTTTTAATGGGTCTTATGGAGAAATCGAGTAGCAAGGGACTGCAGATGTAGAAATAGCAACAGTTTTCACGCTGGTTCTGATGCGGAAACTTCGATCTGAAATTGAATTCGAAAGCTTTAACAGCACAATAGCACAGCTAGTAGACCTGCTGCCTCACAGTGCCAGAGACCCCGGTTCCATCCTGACCTCGGGTGCTGTCTCTGTGGAATTTGCACGTTGTTGCTGTGACCACGTGGGTTTCTTCCGAGTGCTCCGGTTTCCTCCCACATCATAATGACGTGTGGGTTTGTAGGTTAATTGGCCTCTGTAAATTTCCCCTAATGTGTAGCGAGAGGAGGAGAAAGGGGGATAACATAGAGTTAGTGTAAATGGGTGCTTGATGGTTGGCGTGGGCTCGGTGGGTTGATAGGCCTGTTTCAATGCAGTATCTCTAAAATAAATTAACTTTTTTTTCTCTCTTTCCACAGATGGTTCCTGATCTGTTGTACTTTTCCAACATTTTGATTGATTGATTGATTGATTGTAAGATCCAGCTTGGAAACAGGCCCTTCGGCCCATCAAGTCCATGCTGTCCATTGGTCACCCATTCACACTAGTTCTACGTTAACCCACTTTTGCTTCCGCTCCCTACACCTTAGGGGCAATTCTACAGGGGTCAATTAACCTACAAGGGGCCAATTAACCTGCATAGCTTTGTATGTGGGCGGAAACAGGAGTACCCAGAGGAAACTCATGCGGTCACAGGGAGAACATGCAAACTCCACACCGATGGCATCCCGGGCCAGAAATAAACCCGAGTCTCTGGTGCTGTGAGGCTGAAGCTCTACCAGCTGTACCACACAGGGCAGTGGATGGGAACACACTCTGGGCCAGGCAGTTTCTGATATTATTACATATTTCCAGCATCTGTAGTTATTTGATATATTCCTCTCACCAACAGCATTAACTTCTGGTTGTCTTCATCAACCCCATGGCAGAACACAAGACTCCTTACACCTTTACTAATCAAAAATCTGTTAATCTCCACTTTAGATATATCCATTGACTTGACCTCCACAGTCTGAAGAAGGGTCTCGACCCGAAACGTCACCCATTCCTTCTCTCCTGAGATGCTGCCTGACCTGCTGAGTTACTCCAGCATTTTGTGAAATAAATACCTTCGATTTGTACCAGCATCTGCAGTTATTTTCTTACACTGACCTCCACAACCGTCTGTGCCAATGAATTCTACAGATTCACCACCCTCTGACTAAAGAAATTCCTTCTCATCTCCCTTTTAAAGATATGTCCTTTTATTCTGAAGCTATGGCCTCTGGTCCTAGACTCTCCCACTAGTGGTAACATCCTCTCCACATTCATTCTATCCAGGTCTTTCACTATTCGGTAAGTTTCAATGAGGCCCCCCTTCATCCTTCTAAACTCCAGCGAGCACAGGCCCAGTGCTGTCAAACGCTCATCATAGTTAACCTACTCATTCCTGGGATCATTCTCGTAAACCTCCCCTGGACCCTCTCCCGAGCCAGCACATCCTTCCTCAGATATGGGTCCCAAAACAGCTTAAAGTACTCCAAATGCAGTCTGACCAGTGCCTTATAGAGCCTCAGCATTACATCCCTGTTTTTGTATTCTGGCCCTCACAAAATAAATGTTAGCATTGTATTCGCCTTCCGCATTACCGATTGAACTTACAAATGATCTTTTTGGGAATCCTGCAGAACTCCCAAGTCCCTGTGCACCTCCAATTTCGGAATTCTCTCCCCATTTAGAAAATAGTCTATACCTTTATTCCATCTACCGAAATGCATGACCCCACACTTTGCCACACTGTATTCCATCTGCCACTTCTCAGCCCACTTTCCCAACCTGTCCAAGTCCTTCTGCATAGTCCCTGCTTTCTCTACACTACCTGACCTTTGTATCATCTGCAAACTTGGCCACAAAACCTTCAACTCCCTCTTCCGAATCATTTATATACATTTTCATTCAGGTACGAAAAGGTTCAGAACAACTTAGAGCCATCACGGATGACCAAGGGAAGGTGGAGCTCACAATGGTCCATTGTTGGCAGGTGGAAGCGGTGATAACGAAGCTATTGAGGGCGTGCAGCGTAGGTTCACTAGGTTAATTCCCGGAATGGCGGGACTGTCGTATGTTGAAAGGCTGGAGCAATTAGGCTTGTATACACTGGAATTTTGTAAGGATGAGAGGGGATCTTATTGAAACATATAAGATAATTAGGGGATTGGACACATTAGAGGCAGGAAACATGTTCCCAATGTTGGGGGAGTCCAGAACAAGGGGCCACAGTTTAAGAATAAGGGGTAGGCCATTTAGAACGGAGATGAGGAAGAACTTTTTCAGTCAGAGAGTGGTGAAGGTGTGGAATTCTCTGCCTCAGAAGGCAGTGGAGACCAGTTCGTTGGATGCTTTCAAGAGAGAGCTGGATAGAGCTCTTAAGGATAGCGGAGTGAGGGGGTATGGGGAGAAGGCAGGAACGGGGTACTGATTGAGAGTGATCAGCCATGATCGCATTGAATGGCGGTGCTGGCTCGAAGGGCTGAATGGCCTACTCCTGCACCTATTGTCTATTGTCTACTGTCTATATATTGATGCGGACAGTGGAACTGGCAGGATGTCTTGGGTGTGGCAGGGGCAGAGAGAGGGGGAATCCAGGGGTTACTTGCCACCCGCACTTTTTTCTTCGCTCAAGATGTCAGCATCTGCAGTTTCTTGTGCCTCTATCTTTTGCTTTTATTTGCACCTGTTTTTAAAAGAAAATTGCTGGTAGGTTTAGGTGATTGGCAAACAAATCAACTTGGAAATATGTTTATGCTGAGATTGTTTTGCATCCGGAGTGCTTTGCCATTTCTTCCTTGACTTTCAAAAGGGGAATGGATGAAGGGAAATTAAATGCAGCATGCGAGGATTAAAACGTGTTCGTAAGTAATGCCGACCGTTATCAGTTCTGCATTGACTCGGGGCGGCTGTGAGTGACTTCAGGAGTCCAACATACCCAAATATAAATTACCTGTACGAACTGACACCACACCAGCATCGCTTAAAGATGATGTTATCACCGAATCCAGCAACTGCTGGATATCTTTCTGTCATTTGTAACTGTTGGGAAAAATGGCAAGTAAATGGCAAAAAAAAGTAAAAAGGTATAAGGTCATAAGGTCATAAGGTCATAAGGAATAGGACTAGAATTAGTCCATTCGGCCCATCAAGTCTACGCCGCCATTCAATTGTGGCTGATCTATCTCTTCCCCCTAACCCCATTCTCCTGCCTTCTCCCTAGAACCTCCGACACCTGTACTAATCAAGAAGTATTAGAGTGACGTGAATCTCAATGTCCTGATAAAGACATAGCGCAAGAAGTCTGAGACATAGAAACATAGAAACATAGAAAATAGGTGCAGGAGTAGGCCATTTCGGCCCTTCGAGCCTGTACGCACCGCCATTCAATATGATCATGGCTGATCATCGAGCTCAGTAACCTGTACCTGCCTTCTCTCCATACCCCCTGATCTCTTTAGCCACAAGGGCCACATCTAACTCCCTCTTAAGTATAGCCAATGAACTGGCCTCAACTACCTTCTGTGGCAGAGAATTCCACAGACTCACCACTCTCTGTGTGAAGAAATGTTTTCTCATCTCGGTCCTAAAAGACTTCCCCCTTATCCTTAAGCTGTGACCCCTGGTTCTGGACTCCCCCAACATCGGGAACAATCTTCCCGCATCTAGCCTCTCCAACCCCTTAAGAATTTTATATGAAGAAGGGTCTCGACCTGAAACGCCACCCATTCCTTCTCTCCAGAGATGCTGCCTGTCCCGCTGAGTTACTCCAGCATTTTGTGTCTATCCAGAGCAAGCAGCGAGGGTCTTCTTTCCTCAGTTGCTGGGCAACCTCTGGGAAGAGAGTATTAGGGCTGCTGTTCTAAAGGCACGACCAAGGTGCAGTAAAAAATAAGGACTCTCTGCGTGTCTGGACAAGGTCACTGAAAACAGCCCACCCCCACCAACAATTGTGAAAAATGCCCTCAAACACCATCTCATCTACCACACCTCCAAACATCACTAGCATGTACCACTGCCACCTATAGTCATCTTTCTCAATCTATACTTGCACATCTATCACCACTGCAACACTCAAACACCAATCATACTCACACAGCCAGCTACTTGGCCACACCATGCGGCACAGCTTGTCACAAATACAAGTTCTTCACCTTTCCTCCTCCTCGAGAAAAATGGCGCGCAGTCCGCAGAAGGCGGGAGACGCAGGTGCAGCGGTGTGGAAACCAAACATCACTAAAGGTCGTGACATCCTCGCTAGTCCTCCTCAAATCCAATTTTTGCCCCCCTTCCCACAACCTCTTCTGTTTTAATACAGTCAGGCAGCTGAAACGCCTCCTCTTGCCAACCTCCCCATGTCACCATGGCGACACGCTTGTTGGTTCTCCAGGCCAAAATCACACGGCGTGTCTCCTGGTTTGAGGAGCTGCAGCAGTCCGTTTAACACTCCACACATTGGCACCAACGACACGGATAGAAAGAGGGATGTGACCCTCTAAAATGGATTTGGGGAGTTCAGGAGTAAGATAAAAACAGGGTAGTAATCTCAGGAGTATTCTCTGTACCACGTGATGGTGAGGGTAGAGACGGGAAGGCAGGAGCGATGAGTGTGTGGACAAAGAGCTGGAGCAGGAAGGATACTTCAGTCTTTACTTTAGACTTAAGAGATACAGCGTGGAAACAGGCACTTCAGCACACCAAGTATATGCCGACCAGCGATTCTACACATTGGGGACAATTTACAATTTCCAGATGCAATTTTACCTGCCCCTTCTGTCATGGAGTAGACTTGAGACTTGTGACTGACTCTCCCCCCTCCAAACCTTGTACATCCCCAATCCTTTCCACTCATCACTATAATTTCATGTTTCATGTGTTTTGTGTTTGTGTGTTTTTATGACTGTTGGCAGATCAATTTCCCTCCTGGGATAAATAAAGTTCTATGGTATCGTATCTAAAGCTTGTATGTTTTTGGAGTGTGGGTGGAAACTGGAACACCCGGAAAAACCCCCAAACACGGTCACGGGGCCAAGGTACAAACTCCATCCAGACTGCAGCCGAAATCAGGATCCAACCTGGGTCTCTGGCACTGTAAAGCAGCAACTCTACCGCTGAGCCACTGTGCATTGGGATTGCTGCTGGGGTAGGTGGGGCCAGTCCGTGAAGGATGGGCGGAACATAAACTGGAGGGGGACCAATCTCTTCGCTGGGTGGTTTGTTCACACAACGTGCTGCGTGTTAAACTGACGATGATCTCCACAGAGTGGAATGTCTGCTCTGGGACAATGGTGTTGAACAATGCAGCCCATTCACTGGAGTCAACTAATTGTAGTCAAGAACTTAATAGACAATAGACAATAGGTGCAGGAGGAGGCCATTCGGCCCTTCGAGCCAGCACTGCCATTCAATGTGATCATGGCTGATCATTCTCAATCAGTACCTCGTTCCTGCCTTCTCCCCATACCCCCTGACTCCGCTATCCTTAAGAGCTCTATCTAGCTCTCTCTTGAATGCATTCAGAGAATTGGCCTCCACTGCCTTCTGAGGCAGAGAATGCTGGACATGTTGGCCTCGGCTTTTCTCTGTACCTCGGTACATGTGACAGTAATGAACCCAAACCTAAACTTGAACCTAAATCATAGGATAGGAAAGGGTTGACAGGGATATGGGTCAAACGTGAATAAATATTTATAGGCCTTAGATGGAGCATTTTGGTTGGCATGGATGAATTGGATTTCTGTGGTGTCTGTATTAATCAATGACTATGACAACAAACTGAACTCTCTCCCGATTTGGAAATGTAGTCTCATTGTTGCTGGGCCAAACAGTTGTATCTTCCCAACCAATAGCATGCTTGAGAAACAAATTTTGCAGCAGGACTTTGATCGGTTGGGCAGGTGGGCAGAGGAATGGTTTATGGAGTTTATTGCAGATAAGTGTGAGGTGTGTATTTTGGGAAGTCAAACCATGGCAGCACCTACACAGTGAATGCCGGGGCGCTGGGGAGTGTTGGAGAGCAGAGGGATCTGCAAGTGCAGGTACATAGTTCCTTGAAAGTGGCATCACAGGGTGGTCAAGATGGCTTTCAGCACATTGGCCTTCATCAGTCAGAGTACTGAGCATAGAAGTCGGGATTTATTCACAAAATGCTGGAGTAACTCAGCAGGTCAGGCAGCATCTCAGGAGAGAAGGAATGGGTGACGTTTCGGGTCGAGACCCTTCTTCAGACTGATGTCTAGGGGGCGGAACAAAGGAAGGATATAGGTGGAGACAGGAAGATAGAGGGAGATCTGGGAAGGGGAGGGGAAGAGAGGGACAGAGGAGCTATCTAAAGTTGGAGAAGTCGATGTTCATACCACTGGGCTGCAAGCTGCCCAGGCGAAATATGAGGTGCTGTTCCTCCAATTTCCTCCAATTGTCGGGATGTTATGTTACAGCTGTTCTAGACATTGATGAGGCCACATTTGGAGTATTGTGTTCGGTTCTGGGCACCATGTAACAGGAAAGATGTTATCAGGCTGGAAAGGGTGTAGAGAAGATTTACGAGGATGTTGCCAAGACTCAAAGGTCTGAGTTATAGGAAGATGTTGAGCAAGCTAGGACTTGATACCTTGGAGCACAGGAGGATGAGGGGTGATCTTATAAAGGAGTATAAAATCATGAGGGGAATACATAGGATAAATGCGAAGAGTATTTTAGCCAGTCCAAGGGAATCAAGAACCATAGGTTTTTAAGGTGAGAGGAGAAAGATTTAAGAGGAGCCCTCGAGGCGACTTTTTCACACAGAGGGTGGTGGGTATATGAAACAAGCTGCCAGAGGAGACAGTTCAGGCAAGTACTATCACCACATTTAAAAGACATTTGGACAGGTACATGGATAGGATAGGTTTAGAGGGATATGGGTCAAATGCAGGCCAGATTGGGCATCTTGGTTGGCATGGGAAAGTTGGGCTGAAGGGCCTAGTCATAATTCTCTGACTACGTGGGAATACCTTCACAATGGGGAGTGCGAGAGTTGTGGAATCAGCATTTCTCAAGGGCACATGAAAAATATCCAGCGATGTTTAAGTATGTTGGCCTTGGCAGCGAGTTAAAAAGCAATTGTGCTGATGCTTTTTACCCGTAACACTGCTCATTGTTCCTCTATATTTAATGTAGCTCCTTTATAAAGCGTCGTTGATGTAGGAAACATCTCAAGCCACTTCACCGCGAGGCATGAAAGGGAACTGATGTTCACCGATACAAAGATGATAGTGTGCTGGCTGACCGAGGCAATGGGCCAGAGATGAGAAGCAGGGATTGTGTAGGTGAAGGAGGCACAGGAACAAAATGGCAGTGTCACCGCGTTGCCCTCCCTCCTCACAACAAGCTGACATTGTCCTCAACTTTCTCTCACCGACCCGTGAGCCACAAGATGTGACTACATTGGGCAGTAGACGTGCACTTTAGTTTATTGAGGATGTGGGGTCTGCTTACGGGAGTCAC